>NW_010128080.1:42434-48123 GCF_000699245.1 Pterocles gutturalis
TTTTCACTAAATCTGTTTACCCTCTTGTTATTTTTATTCACTGCATTAAACTGATATTAGTAATACCAGTTTACATTTTACAAGAGCAGAGAAGTATTAAGCATCTTTGCTTTAAACACACACATGCTTGGTCCCCTTGCAACACAGAATTTATATCTCACATTCCAACAGTTTTTCAAAAAAAGTTCTTAAACTTGGATCTAACTATGACGCTGCATGCTTGTGCTTCTGCTTGTAGGGGTCATCCTTTCACTGAAAGTATCCTATTTGCAATTTCTCGTACTTGGCAACTACCATCAACATTACTTCTGTATTTTCCTGCAGCTTTTCTATATTTGAAACAGAACTCTTCATTCCACAAGATCAACCGTTGTTACCTTCAAATCCAACAATTTACATTTCTTCCTATGCAGAGCCAAAGCTGTAGGACTTTCTGCCCTTTTTTGATTTGGTTGGATTTTTAAGAAGACTATTTTTCCTGGTAGTTTGAGTACAGTAGCAATACTGCTAGTATCATCTCTACAAGTCTTCCTCCTTCATTAAGCTTTAAATTATCTAACTATTAATTATTTTAAGAGGTTTTTGCTCTTGTTCCTATAGATGCAAGACTATTTTCCTGCATCAAACAGAATCTTTTAGTTATCTAAACTACAGATAGAACCAGCCCAAAGCTTGTCATCCAGAATGCTGCAGAGAAATTCTACAAAGGTCTCTCCTTGCCCAAAGTTGCCACACCATGGAGAAGGAGATGCTCCCTTTTCCAACTCCATAATTAATGCATTAAACAGGATTGTTTAAAAAAAAAGCCCCATGGGACTGCAGTTGAGGTTTTCCTTGGCAGTTAATATTAAGGGCCATATTCTGATAGAAGCCACCTGTATCACTGTTCCACTAATCCAAAAAAAGGACAGTGTAAAAATCTGTAATGATGGAAATAAATTTTAATAAGAACTAAGTTGCTTAATTCTGCTTGATCTCTTACTACTGGAACTTTTCCTGATGTTATTCTTATGCTGATGGATGTTTTAGATAAAGCACAATGTACAGATAGCCATCCATTATGATATCCAAAAATTTTTCTCTTCCCCAGCTGTGTGTTCACAGGATTTGCTGTAGTTTCACTAGTTCCTGAAATCCTGAAATACAATGTGGCATAAGAATCACATCACCATTGTATTCTCAAACAAAACAATTTAATTAAAGATAATAAACGTCTGTGTTTCCTATTCAGAATAGTCCTGTATTCAAAAAGAAGCAATGCAAGCAATCAGAGAACACATAAAATCCATAATGTAAAAGATGACATCCAAAGCCATAACAGTGTGGATCACATGCTTAAGGAGAACAACATTAAAAAATATTTTTTTTTTAAAAAAAAGTAGCTGTTTCTCCCAAAACCTACACACAACTTTGGAAAAATGTAAAGAGAGAGATCAGACTTCTTAACGCCTGTCGCCTCTAATCTATTATACATTTGGACTAAATTTTGATCTCTCCTTATTTTTCATCAATATGTGGAGTACTGAAGACATTTCAGAAAAGTAGGAAAAAAAAAAAAACACTTGTGCCTTTCCTTTAAAATTTGAAGACAGAATGATCTCAGAATAAGGCTGTCAATTCAACATTAACCTCTCACAAAACAACGGGGAAAGTAGGCACTTGAATTTGTCAACAAAGTATTACACAGGGGTTACAAAATCACTGTATCACAGATTTATAGCTTTTTAATTAAAACAACTTCAGATATCATAAAAATAAAAAATTATTATAAACAGACTCATCAATCCAGGACAAGGTACGCTAAAATCCAGCGAGTGAAAGCTGACATTAAACAAGTTCTTAATAGAAATAAACAGCTTTTAAAATATTTTTAAATAGGGAAAATAATTATGAGCAACAATTTAGAAGGACCTGAGATGGATTTTCCATCACTGCTTATTTTAAATTCAGAACTTCACTGCCTCAGAGGTGAGGATTACTTTAAACAGGACTGACTTCATTAGAAGATACGGTGCATGTCATGCAGGTGATTACACTAATCGCGTCTCTTCCTTCCAGCATGCCATTCCGTCAATGTATGAAAACACACTGCTTAGAGTTTTGTAGAGGAGATGCTTGGTTCAATCAAAATACAAAACTACTACTGCAAAATATAAAACTACTACTACAAGGCATTAAAAAAAAAAGACAAAATAAAAGCCAAGGATGGGACCTCCTTCACTTCAGAAAATTCTGTACAGCCATGTGAACACTTTGAAGGTCATTTTATGGTCCCCAACAAATAACCAGGTGTCCCAAGAAGCCAATTCACACACTCCAGCAATAACTGAATCCAGCTTTTATCAAAATGAATTCCAAAACCCTTGAACTCTAGCTGTGAATACTGTATACAATCTACACCACTACTTTCCATTAAGATAAGAAGCATATAGATTTAAGAGTTCCCACTAATTACAAATGTGTCAGTACAGATCAGACAGACCAGTGACATCTAGAGATTTATGCTCCATGGCAACATAATTCACTGGCACCGACTGGTACAATCCACTATTTCTTTAAAACTACCCATAAAATACTGAAAATTATTTGATGTGAAGGATTAACACATTGGGGTTGGTTTGTTTTAAGCAATGTTTCTCCAGTTTTAGCTAAAGGGATTACTTACAGAAGTGAGAGATGGAACGATAACAGCCTAGTGACAGCTGATATTTACATTATACATACAGAGCAGCAGCATAAAAAGTTACTATTATGGTACCTAATTTCCTAACCATATCGCTATTTTAAAGTTTATATCTTCCTATGAAAAAAAATCCAGTTTTCAAGACAGCAAATTTATTTTATCTGGCCCACATCCACGTCTTTAATAACTTCAGTGGATGTTGCCAGCCATCACAATGATGCACGAACATTCTTGGGTTTTACCAGCAGAATTAAAGAAAACAAGGAAGACAATTCAATAGCAGCGTCATCATCATTTGTCTTCATTTCACAGGCTTCTCAAGTATGCAATATCAGCATTCGTCCCTGATCGCGCTATGTTCATTCTTTAAGCCTGAGTAGGTTTTGGGTTTTTATACCGTATTCAAATATCTAGCCACCAGGTGATTCTCCTGCTCTCGCTAATCCATAGCATCCTATTATTTGTTCTGCCATGCACAAAGCACGGTAAACTTGTCCCTTGTGGCTATTTTGTTGTGCAGTTGGTTTTTACTACATATTTCCATCCCACTCTTTAAATTCCCTATTTGTCTTCACATAATTCCACTGTGCCACATTATTTTTTTTAAATAATTCTTATCACTGCAGCTCCAGCTTTCTGATGTCTGAGAGGAGACTAGATGTGGCTGCTTCTAGCCTACTCAGCAATTCCACTAATACTCCAGTTTGCAATATGCTATCTCAAGTATTATCATCAGTCCATATTTTTTTGCTTTCTGTGGAGTTCTCATAGCTAAAAAATTGTTTTTTCCCCACCTCATCCACAAAGGAAATGTAGGAGGAAGGAAATAACCACCCCAAGGACAAATGAGAGTCTACTACTTCTGTTATTTCCCTATTCATACATTTCATGACTTATTAATTCCTTTTTTTCTGCAATGTAATTGTGTTGTCCTCCTAGCATTAATTTGGAGTCCAAGGGAACAATACCTGTAACACCTCCAGAACATAAATGGCCCTTCAATAATATTTTGTTTTTCAAAAGTCCAAAAATCATATTTTTAAAAACAATTTCTTCAGATTTGTGTTATTAACCAACACCCAAAATCTGGAAAAAACCCATAAAGGCAAACCAAATTTGCAATTTTCTAGTTTCTGTCAGTCAACTGCCACACATATGGACACGTTATCTATACTAGCTAGAACTTCGACAGTCACTGCTCTTGAAAACTTTAGAAAAACTTTTTTTTTAAAAATTAGCTGCCAATATCTACGATATGACCACAGGTCACAAGACAGCTCCAATAAAATTAGTGGCCAGTCTAGACTCCATCTGCAATTGCTATCAGACTGAGAGAGTTTCTCAAATTCATCACGGTGACTATAATTGGGCCCAACATCAACCATTACTTTGAGCCGGATCTACTTGTAGCTTTTCTTTCAATTAAGAGAACAAAAAATACTACAAGGGCTTTGAATTAGTAAAACTAGATTTTATTACAACATAGCTTGGCCACAACAATAAAGAAAATCCAGAAAGACAGAATCAAAATGAAAGGGATTTATGAAGAACTGTATCTCCTTTCTACTGTGTCCTTCCAGGTAGATGTTTTCCTCTGGTCTTGCTCTCAGGTCTAGCATTTGTGGAGGCTTGTTGGATAGCAACACATTTTCCTATGTCTTTGATAGCCTGAAAAAGTCCATTTCCAGCACTGTTATAACACATCTTGTTGGGTGTCTATTCATTACTTCTTACAGCAGCATCAGGTTTCGGGTAATGCTACAGGTTCCAGACTTGGTTCTGTATCTCACACTGTCTCCTTGATCTACCATACTCTCATAATTCAAACAAACTATAGATAGTTTTATTACTTTCTTTTACTTTCACATCCTTTCCTCCTCCTCTGAGAAACTTACTTACTGACAATAAATTAACTGATCTCAGGACTGAATACAGCATCTCCTGAAGTGCAAAATGCCAACCCACGTAATCTGATCATTTAGCTGTTTCTCCCTTTTTTCTTCCTTCCAACCAAACAAGAACCATAGAGCAGAATTGCTTTGAAGTTCTTAAAATGGCTATGAAAAAGATAGATGAAATTTAACTTTGATAAGTGTAAAGTGATAAAAAACAGGAAAAAGGACCAGGATCCTGATTACATACACAATGATGGACTCTGGAATTGGTCGTTAATCCCCAGAAAGGCAATCTGTGAATTATAATAGCTTTATGTACATGCCTGCTTAACACAGAGTAGCAACCAAAAATAAAGTGAGAAATTATTCCAAAAGGGAAAACAAAACAGAAAACACCACTATGCCACTATAAATCCATATCCTGAATACTATTTGGCCATCACTTTTCTACAAAGAATAGCGCAGAACTGACAAATATGCAGTGGTAACAAGAACAATCAAGGACTTTATGAAACAACTAAATAGATTAAAAATCTTCATTATCCAGAAGAAAAGACTGGGGGGCAATACAATACAGCCAACAAAACCTGAAGCATTGTGGATAAAGTTAAACAATATTTTGCGTTTGTCTTTTTCAATTAAAAAAAAAGAAAATGTTAAGTTACTGGTAAAGGTTGAGGAAGTCTTTGTCACAGGGTACCGCAGATGCTAGAAGTTTACATCAGCTCATAAATTAACTCAATACATTAATGAAAGGGAAAGGAAGGGAAGGAAAACAAAACAAAACAAACAGAAAACCCAACAGATTGACCTGAAGCCCCTGAGCTGTCTGAGACTTGGAGGGTAGTCCAGCAAAGTGCTTTCTCTACACTTTTACTCTGAGAAGTCAACCATTTCATCTCATTAAATGGAGTCCAAGGCTGTTGACACCTTGGCCTACTGTCTGCACTGGTACAAAGAGAAAGACAAATTACTTAGAGACAATCTCCAAGAAGACAAGGAAACCTCAAGGGAATAAAAGATTGGGACAACTTTTTGGAGTGAGATAAATCTACTCCCTTTCCTCTTCCAGTGTGACAAAATAACCAGGGCACATCGTGACAAGCCGTTA
>NW_010128080.1:48154-57065 GCF_000699245.1 Pterocles gutturalis
ACTTGACAAAGCAGATCAGGGATGGAGTAACCCGGTAGACAGTGAGGGTAAACACAGAGATGACAGCTCCAATTTGCCTCTCAAACATGAGCAGCCTCGTTTACTAACAGAGGCGCGATAGAGGAATCCTCCAGCTTAGCACACAGGCACTCAAGAAAATGACTTCATATCATAGATCTACAATGTTCCTTGGAGTGAGGAATCAGCACTGAGAACGACAGGCACGGAGAATAACTCAAGTGTTGAACTGGTGTTGACACTTGCTTCTTCAGGATCTAAACGGCAGCAATACAGTTGTCCTGCTTTCAATGACACTCACACTAGAAGTCAAGAGGGAGGCTTAGACAACACTCTATGGGCTGTCGATGCCAAAAGAGAGAGAAAACACATCAGAGGCAACATATATGTAGACCATGCAGATGTATACACAAACTGTTTATTAGTCAAGACAATGACCCTTTTCTTTGTTTTGTCCACAGAGGTAACACACGTGCCCTTCTCTACCCTGTGCCTCGATTCAGCAACAAAATATAAAGACCTCTCGTTAATCCATTTCAGGTTCATCAGCTCCTTACTATCATCTTAGTTTGACAGAAAAATGTCACATTCAATCAAATATTCACATTATTTTCTGTACTTCTTCGGTTCTCTAGTCCCAGTTTTAAGGGACCCTCAATAGTTCACACATTCTCAAAAGCAGCAATACAGGTTTAAATTCTCTATATTACTTTTAATCCATGATGATCTTGGACAATTACTTAATGGGAAGATAGCAGCTAATGAGAAAATTCAAAAGAAAGTGAACTCATTTCAAGAAATAGGATTCTATTTAACAGCATTTAATTATTGCCTTAGATCACAGAAAGGAACTCAAACATTCATACCAGCAATTAATTTTTTTTAACGTTAACAAGGGCAAACTCTTCTGAAACTAGATATTATTAAGAAAATACTTTCCTTTTGAAACATTTTTTTTTTCATTTCTGTGTATCATGGATAGAGAAGTCTCCCACTAGAATATTCCAAAATAATACAAACTGACAAATCAAATAGATGCCTTAGCAATAAATATTCCATTTCACTTCTGGATGACTCTTGCGATTGTCTTTCATTTGTCATCTACTGTAATGTTACTGTAAAAAACATTGCTTTTCTCCAAATACAAAACTATTACCAAATTAATGCCTTTTGATTTATTTTCAATAAACTGTTTCAAAAGTATATGCCATTTTTTCCTATAAATTTAACTCATAAAAACTCCCAAAATACAAAACACACTATAATCAAAAAGATACCAATAAACTGCTACTGTTCCAATTTTTCCAGCACAAAAAAAATACATTCTTAAACTCTCACAGTGGGGGAAAAATTAATAACCTATGAGGTCATATTATGAAACCCTATCAAATTATCCCCAGTTATTCTATTTTCTTTTGATTCTGTTAAAGCTCTTACATGTTTAATTGCTCCTAAGAAAAAAACAGCTTTTGCAATGCCAAGATAATTTACCAACTGCAGCTTTGTCACAAAAAGAAGTGTAGTATAAATGAAAAATCACTATAGAAGAAACCCTTCCACCCATTTATTTTTATTTATTTCTCCTTTAAGTTATCTCTAGTGACAGCATCTATGACATTAAAACTTTCTAAGAGCAGTAGTATCAAAAATTTACTGGTTCTTAACCCATTTTTTTTCCTTATATTGTTCAGTTAGAATCACTTCTTCAGCTTCCTCTAGAAGTTCATGGTGAATTTCAAATTTTGAACCTTCCATAACTTTGAAATTAATTGTTCTATAAGAGCTAGATATGAATTTGGGAACATCACCACGCAGTTGGCATCATAAGGAAACTTTTAAGCAAGGACTGGTAAACCACTGATGCAATTTTGGTAGAAAAAATCAGTTCTATGTAACCTCACTGGTTTATTGCAAGTAAGAAAAGTAAATTAAAATATTAACTGAAGATAAATCTTAGCTATGTAAGCCTTGCCACAATATAATGCATCACAACAAAGAGCACATTTAATCAAGTCCATAAATTAATCTAACCTATTAACAAATGCAGAATTCTAGCCACGCTATAAGGTATATCACTGAATCATACCAAAATGCTAATCCCAGAAATCGACTACTTTCTTGCTTATCTCTATGTAGCAAAAATTGTTTACAGAAACACAGGTTTGAAATCTAGAACTACAAAAGGTAATTTAAGATAGTATTGACTAAAAATTAGATTATTGGAAGTAAGATTTATGGGCCAGAGACTTTTGCCAGGACTATCACAGGAATACATGTGTGTGCACTAATTTAAATTGAGTAAGACAGGATTTCAATTTACTTACTCTTTTTCCTGTCAAAACAATAATAAAAAGTAAAAATTACAAAGAGGAAAAGCTTAACTTTTTATTTGTCTTGCCAGTGCGATATCACATTCAAAGCCTGAGTTCAGGAAGATCAAACAATGCCATTATTGTAAATATCTCACAGTATCAGACATCTTGATAGCACTTATTTGGAAAGGTTGGCACAATTTATGACAGGTCCTGGTCTTTCCTCTCATTTGGACTCATCTCACAACAAAAGGAACATTGCCTCCGAGAATATGATGACCTAAAAGGAACAGACCTTCAGCATTCATCTTTGTTTTTATAGTTACGATGTCACCTTTTGCAATTTCTATACAATAGCCTTGAGATTGGGAGCCACAACCTTATCTCTTTTCATTAATATTTTTGATGCTACATATTTTGTTTAGAAACACGGCATTCATGTCTGAGAAGAAAGCATCAAATCAAGAGAGATTACATTGTGGAATTGATTTTGATCCTGTCATCAGCGAGACAAGTACCTAAGAGGGGAAAAAAAATGACAATTTCTTAAATGTTCTTGATATAATCAATATCCTAATCACCACTGCTGTGTCTTACTTTCATTCAGACTTATCTATCCATCATCCACAGTTCTATTCTCTTGGAATGCCTTCAGATAATCTGTTTCATTTTACCAGCAAATAACAGAGGAATGAAAAGTAGCTCAGCTTATCCTGAGACCAGATAAAAGCCATACCCTGTAAGGACTCAGCTACTTTGAGTTTCATTAAAATAGACTTTATTAATTGAAATGTAACATTTTCAGAATAAGCTTTGTATACAGTTGACCTTGCTCTCTGAAACAACCTTTTACACCACCCTGTCTGAATCACATAAATTGTCTCCCCTGTCACTTCAATTCCCTACAGCTATGATTTTTTTTCTTTTCATGTCCTGTCCTTATCAGCTAGCTACAAATACATCTCACAAATCATACTGTCTCAAAGGACCGTAGTACGATTTTCTACTGTTGTTATAAACTACAGCTTAAAATCACAACTAAATATATATGGAAATCTACAGTTATATGCTAAATATTTAATTCATCTTCTTGTGAGATAATATGAATATATTTCCATTACTGAAAGACTATTGTTTGCGGAATTGTTTCCTCTCTTTCTTTATTCTTACCCCCCTCTCCTCCCAAATAGAAAACAAGCAAAGAAAATACTAGATGTATGTTAAAATAACCTAGGAAATGCAAGTTCTTCCTTCTAGGTAAAAAAGAAAGAAAAGCATGTATAGTTCTTCCTGGAATTAAAAAGATCTATTTGACGAGTTATTCTTAATTTCCACATTCATCACAGAGGAATATAATATATGAATAACTTTTATTAGGAATACAACACTGTATAAAGCCAACTTTCTAATATAACAGTTCAACATTTCTGTGCCTTTCACCGCTAAACAAGAAGGAGCACTAACTTATATTTACCAAGCATTTATAACTCCTTCTCTTCAAATGTGGCAATCACTGCAGTGTTTAAACATAAAATGACACATAACAGTTTTAAAATCATATTAAAAATTTTCATTCATGGTTCTATTTTTTGCATTCAAAATCAGAAATTCCCTGACTGCTGGTCAACAAAATTTTGAAGTCATTTCAATTCCAACAGAGCGATGTTGTTCTGGGAGGTTCCACACATTACCTCTCTTTCCCACTGTCCATTTTCAGCTTTCCAGTCTCTACTGGTTTTCCAGCCAGAGTCCATTTCTAATCTCACCTCTTACAGGGACCTGACTCACTCAGACTCGCCAGCCACACAATTCCAGCTGAAATGGGATTTGTCACACACGATTTTTTTGTGTAGTACACAGAAAGCTTTACACTGCACATTGCTGATCCAACAGAACAGTGTAGCAGCTAACTATACAGGAGCTTGAATCCAAAAAATCTGAATCATGGCTCCTGTTTACAAGTGTCTGATGAGTTCTTCACGCACTTGCCTGTAAGTTACCATTCCCTATTACACACCATTAGGCACGAGTATTTAGTTTTTCCCATATGCCAGCACATACATAAATTCCAATTATTAGCAGTGTTAGATCATCAGTTTACACAAATTACCTTTAAATCCAATATTTCCATATCTTCTGGTCTGCATATGCTCCTCCAGACAACACCATATATGTTTTGGAGGACTTTGTTAGTTCTTTGAAGAGATATGCTTCCTGATATTTAATCAAGTATTTAAACTGGCATCACTTGCATCACCAAGGTCTTAATTACCTCAGCTGAAAAACTACAGAACTTGTCCTAGGCTCACACACAATAATTGAAGGGCACAATAATGCTGTTTCACACGTAACATTATTTCTGCTCAACGCAATACTGAGAGTGCTGGATGGAATTTCCAGATACGGCTGAATGGCATTTCCAATTTCACTGAAACAAAGTACAAGGCACAGCATTCTTCCACCTCAAATCACTGAAATCTCCATTTATTGAACTCTTACTCTCCCCTCGTGGTGTAAAGAAGAAAAGCAAAAACTATACTTCCTAAAAGAACCTGGTTGAATGAGAGAGAGCGAGAAGGAGGAAACTAACCTTGTGTTCCTTTGTACAAATGGTAGCCCGTACTAAATATTGAACAGTCATGGCATGGTTTGCATTTCAGTCCAGCAGAATAGGATCTGTGCCTGGTCCTAACACTGTTTCGAAACACTAGCACCTGACTGTGTGGTCATTTTAAGTTCAGCTTGTTGGATGAACATGTACATTCCCGAGTTATGATAATTGCTGCCATTTTCAGATCAAAAGTGTATCACTACTTCCAATCTAGGAAACCAGCAATGCCATCTGCCAGCTGGGCGATTACATCTTACTCCTTGAACCTCATCTTGAAATGTGTTCTGGTTTATTCTCATGGTTTGGCATAACCAATGTGAAAGAGCCTGTAAAAAGAGACCCTACCTGTCACGGTTTGACATAATCAGTGTGAAAGAGCCTGTAAAAAGAGACCCTACAAAAAGTACTTCAAATATGTCAGACTTCAGACAGACATATTACCTTAACAGTTTCATCTTTATCAAGAAAATAAGGAATTATTTTTGATTAGTCACTCCAACAGCTTGGAGTCACACACTTGCCTTCATACTGGTGCCATAGCTTGATTTTGCAGGCACCTACATTTTTTTTTTTCATAACCTTGGTATTGACTCTATGGGTAATTCAAGTAGCTATACATGATAAAATGCTCAAAACCAGATTATAAGTAAAATATAGAGTCAAGTTCTCTAATTACTATTTACTTCAGAAGGCATAATGGGAAAAATACTTAAAAAACACTAGCAACTCTATAAATCTAAATGAAAAGCTAAGTTCCCATTGCCAGCCACATTATGATTTTTGAGATTCTTCATAAAAGGTCTTAGGGGAGAAAAGACAAAAAAAAAAAAAAGCTAAGCTTAATAAAATAATAAGCAGAACAAACCAAGGTAAATATATATATATATATATGTTTTTCACTTAGGACTGCAGTATTATAAACCACTTCAGCTTTGCCTTATTCTGTGTAACTCCTACATAAACAACCGAGTCATTTTCTTGTACTGCAGCAAAACGCATTGATTTTTTCCCAGCATAACTATTGGGTTTTTTGCTCTCCTTTGGTAACCGTGGAAGCCTAAGATTTAGGTATCAAGGAGACACCCGAGCAAGGTTTTAGAGGGAAAGAATCTCAGTGTCGGCCATGGATATACACATATGCTTAGTCATGCCAAAACGCTGTAACGGCATTCACTATGGAACACAAAAGAAGCAATCATCTGAAATAAGGACCACACAGAAGACAATCTCGTACCCAAGGAAACAGCACAGCAAAGTATCTCATTTTTCACACCAGATTACACAAGCAGCTACAAATTCTAAAGGAAGTATGCTAAAAGGGTTACTTTCCACTAAAAGAGAAAGGATATGATTTTACAAGGCCAGTATTATGTTTTCATTCGTAAAACCTGGGAACGGGGCCAGACCTGACTGCATACATTCAATTTGACCTTTC
The DNA here is from genome assembly GCF_000699245.1 of Pterocles gutturalis. NCBI lineage: Eukaryota > Metazoa > Chordata > Aves > Pterocliformes > Pteroclidae > Pterocles > Pterocles gutturalis. Next base: position 54,531 of record NW_010128080.1, read on the forward strand.
AGGAACATTTATTTCACCGCACAACCACCACACTAATATGTAAATTTGAATTATACCACTAATGCCAGTCACAGATATCACCTCCCAGTGAAGCAGCAGTTAATTATAAAAATCCTTCTGGGACCATCATTCGTAAAGTATCCATCCTACAGATTACACTAATGAGCCCGGTTGTCTAAAGAAAGCGACAGTTTTGGATGCTAGCGATGCAATTCACTAAATTGTGTTGATTAACACTGAATCTTGTAATAATGAAAGTGACTGTGTCCAAGAAAATAACTCCACTTCATGACTGTTCAGCTCAATGGTGTCCAAACTTTTCAGCCAAGAAGAATATCAGCTGACCTCATTGACAGGATGTGACTGCAACTACAGCAAGATCAAGCCAACCTACTCGTAGATAAAAGTCATCGTGGATAGAAGGCAAATAATTTGCGATGACTAACTATACAGCACATACTCTACAGCACCCGCACGCGAAGATGCATCCCAGACTCGGATCCCTCATCTTGACCAAAAGCTTTTGGTGAGTTGTTACTAGCAGACCAGCACGTATGCCTCACACTCACCTTCTCATTTCCTTTTGAGAGCAAGCACTAGCACCAATAATTTTCCTTCTGGGCATATATTAGATACATTTGGGTGTAACTGACACAGAACTGGATTAGAAGCCACAGAATTTTGTTTAGAATCCTTCCTCAGTTTTACATTTTTTTTAGTAGCGTCAAGATGCCACCTCATCTGCGCCATTCTCTTCCCTTGCAATAAACAGTGTTTCCTCCGTAACATTCAACATTATGATTTCAGAACCCTACAGCTATATAGGTATTGTATTATGCAAGGAAATACAACGTATAAAATTTAGAATGAAACTTTGGTGTACTCAAAGTAAGAGAACTTGATCAATTGAAGAGACCAGCATCTCATTCATCCAGAAACTAAAGGAGGGCTATATTAGGATTACTTTCCATTAAATTTCAGACTTTCTAAACATCTAAACCTTTTTATAACTCAATTTCTCTAATAGTCGATATTTTTTCATAAGAAATCTAGCATTAGTTATTTTTCTGATAAGATTCCACTAGTAAAATCAATGTAAAAGTACCAGAAAATTGGAAACTCTACTTGTTCTAGGATACTCTCTTATTCTTTTACATGTATCACTTTTTAACAAATTACCAATTTACTGCCAAGAAAGGAAAAAACGCATACAATGTATTAATCTTCTGAGCTACGCCATCTCAGTAGATTAATTAAAAACTTTGGCAAAATAAAATTCAAAAAATCTAACCACTTACATAGTATACAAGTTTCAAAGACTAACCAGACTTTAACGGGACTTCTTTCAGACTTTTTATCATGAGCCTAATGACAAACTTGAGACTCAAATCTCAAATGACACCTTATGATTCTTCGGATAATTTGAAATAACTTTAGTTTTCTTTTTAGGCTATACTTCCTGGCACTGCAGTCAATCCACCACATTTAAGTTATAATTATGGCCCTGAATGCTGCATATGAAGATAGTATTCATCAGTAGTTCGCAATTTAAGAGTGTATCAGACACAAAGGGATATTAGAAGAGTTGGGATTTTTTTCTCCCCTTACAGACCATGATACAGGCTCCAGACGTGTTTTATTGAAATCATTAATAATTTTCTCTATTGCCTTCAATGGGGAAAAGATTAGAGTTCCTATTGTGTAAGATTGATGATGACTACGTAATGACTAAAACACCAAAAATTCTCAGGCACGATTTACCCCTTTATCTTTTTGAAGACAGTCACTTTTTTTTTTCCCCCGTTTCCCACTCCCTTTCTATTGTATACATCTCTCATTGATTTATTAATAACCTTTGGAGAATATTTCCAAATTTGTTTTTTCAGATGACTTGTCCCAATTCTTTCTTCTCTTAGTAGCTCTCAAAAACTTTTCTAAAATCTCTTCCCTTCAACACAGATCTGAGTTGCATTCAGTTGACAGTTTCTGATTATCATCATTTTTTTGTCTGTTTTAAAGTCACATATACACTGAACATGGTACACTGAAGTGTTTGAAAATAAAGTTATTTTTTTTACATACCAAAAAACAAAGAGATGGGAAGGCAGATCTGATTCATTCTTGTCTCCTTTTAAAATATAAAGCTGATGGTGCGTGATACACTTTGTGGAACTGAATTATGGATTTCACATAATCTTTGGCAATAATCAGAAGAAATATCTCCCTCACTACAACATCACACATTTTAGAACCAGTGACATGAGCAATAATCACTGTTAAATTGCAGTGTCAGATCTCTGTTTACTAACTTTGGTCTAGAAACCTCATAATCTTTTAAGATCTAATTCAGAGAAAGAAAACTAGTTATTTATGAAGAAATATGCATTACTGAGGACACTTGACCTAGATTCATTCATTTGAAAGGCCAGGGAAGGAACTTCTGCACTACTGAGCTCAAGGGGAGGCATAGACCTTGAAGCCTATTCCTTGTGTTGAGTCAGTGACAAGCTTCATAGAATCATAGAATCATTAAGG
>NW_010128081.1:0-7595 GCF_000699245.1 Pterocles gutturalis
GTCTAGAGAAGAGGAGGCTGAGAGACCTTGTCACTCTCTACACTACCTGAAAGGAGGTTGTAGTGAGGTGGGCACTGGCCTCTTCTCTAAAGTAACAAGTGATAGGACAAGAGGAAATGGCCTCAAGTTGCACCAGGGAAGGTTTAGGCTAGATATTAGGAAAAATTTCTTCACTGAAAGAGTGATCAGACATTGGAACAGGCTGTCCAGGGAAGTGGTGGAATCACCATCCTTGGAGGTGTTCAAGAAATGTGTAGATGTGGTGCTTAGGGACATGGTTTAGTGAGTTAGGTGGTGTTGGGTTGGACTTGATGATCCTTGAGCTCTTTTCCAACCTTAATGATAATGATTCTAATGATTCTGATAACTCTTAGGCATTGAGTATTAAATGACAAGGATGTTTGATGGGTGAAATACTCAAGTACATGTTGTTCTTCTTCCATAAAATAATGAGTCAACTTCTGAAGTGAAGCAAAGCTAAGGTACACTGTAGCTATGGTGCAACGCAGACTTACTGAACTCAGGATACCCAGTGCTGTGCACATCAAACTCCCTGTATTTTTCCAGCTCTTTATGATGTCTAGGAAACATCAGGACTACTTTCTTATTTTTTTTTTAGATCAAAGTTTTCTATTCAGTAATCTGAAAACTCTGACAAACGCATGTTTAGCCAAGCTTATTGCAGAGACATAAGGATTTTATTCTGTCTCTTCAGTTCTTACGTGTTGGAAAGAATAAAGTTTATTACGATGCTATCAAAAGGACGTAATAACTACTGTAGTTCTTTTGACTTTTGTACATTATGCTTTTATCCAAGGAATTTCATCACTTCAATCCTTAAGAAATTGTAGGTTTCCAGAGTATTCAGCACTTTCATCAAACCCCTTTGTTTCACCTTTCCTTTTATACAAAGAAATACTGCTAATTCCAGTTATGACAACAATGCCTTTCACTTTCCTCCCAGTTTCCACTTCTCCATATCAGACAATTCTGTTTCAAGTCATAACATTTATAAGTTCTCATATCAATTAAGAAACAATCCACAACTTATTTAAAGATTATTTTTTTCAGAAGCTTAAAATTCACTCCTCCAAGACAGTCCAGATAGGGCTTCCTTTTATTTGAAAAGTCACTAGTATAATTCAATAGTGCAAAATTAAACAGCATAGGCTTGAACATTTTATTTTCTTAATTTTTCTGTTACTGTACTTTTAGTCCTATCTCTCATGGTCTTTATTTTAATAGTATGCTTACTGCTCACGTGTCACCCATTACTGTGGAAGAGTAGTGCCCAATGTACTTTTCATAAAACACAGTTATGGTGCAGAACCTCAGGATGTCGTGGAGGTCAAGAGCTTAAGAGTGAAAGAAATGACTAGACTTCTCATGGCAAAGAGAAATGCTGGCTATTACAAGAAGATTTTACAGAACGTGTGCCTCTTTCAAACCTATTAGCTATGCTACAGTGTAAAACACTTAACACATAGGGTGTAAGAGGAAAATCCTCCCTGGCACAGAACACACTTTGCCTAGCACAGAGTGCCTTGCACCTCCAAGTGTGCTAAAACTGGATGCTGTTGGAGATGAGATACTGTATTAGATGGACTACTCCTCCCATGCAGTATGGCAAGCTTTTCACAACTAGACCTGGTAGAAAAGGCCAGTGTAAGGAGATTTTTCAAGCAGACTCAGTTCTGCTGGGTAACTTTCCTAGTTGCAGCTTTTAAAGTGTTTTGAGAGAAATACAGTTCTTTAAATACTGATGATTTTTCTAGTTCAAACACTCACCAATTAAAGGTCATCTGGTGGCATCTTTGATACTGGAGGGGAAGAAAAAACTGCAGAAGCATGAACTCTGATCAAACTTCTTGTTCATTGCAGTAGGAAATGTATTGAACTCTGTACTTCCTGGCCTACAGAGCAGCTACAGCAATGTTGGAAGGCCCACAGTTTGACCTGTGGTACATTCCTTTGTAGTTATTAGGAAGGCAGATTTTGTCAGAAAAAGCATATTAGGCAGCTGCTACGAAAAACTTAAAATTGGTGGAAATAGCAGAACTAAACCGATACAAGAAAAATTGCTCAGTGACTCAGTACACCAGTTATCAAGCAATATCTCGGAGACATCCAACAGCCAGGAAAGATCCAGTGATCTGGAAGATGCTCATTCCTCATCAATCTCATCCCACCTCCACCTGAAAGGGAGGATGGCATGACTCTTCCTTGGGGGACATCTGACCACAGAGGTCCTCCGTGGATGCCTGGGACCAAGCTCACATGGCCAGAGCCGCCACATTCAGCACCTTGTTCCTCCCAACTGCTGAGAGCTCTGCTCCTGTCCACAGGGAAAGGTGAAGTAGAGATAACTGCCTTTACCTAACTTTGCAGTGTTCTTTGCATTATTAGTTACTCCTTCACAGAGCCAATAAACACCCAAACTCCTTTACACTGATACAATTATTGTGTAGGAATTAACATGTGCATTTACTCTGTCCTGACAACAAACCATGATAGCACTAACATTAAATGCCATCAAATACAGCCGTAACTGAAATTGAACCATCTCCTTAAATGCTGTCTTCCTTCTGTTGGCATAATGAACTCCGGTTGCTAGAGCTTGGATTTTTTTTTTTTCTCTTTAAAAAAAAATATCTTTAAACAAAAAAGTCACTATCGAAGTAATAATGTTGACTTTTTGTCTGTTTAAATGAGACACAAAGGAATACTTCAGGGAGATTACTTACTGTATGTAGGCTACATAGCCTGCATGTCATTAAATAAAAAGCCCAAACCAAAATACATGTATTCAGCTAATCCCAGGGGAAAAAATTTAAGAAAGAAAAATATTTCTAGAACAAGGATAAAAATACCCAATAGTTCCAGCTCTTCAGCCATCAAGCTTAGATAAATCTGCATAACTTGATGCTAATATAGCTGAAAGATAACATCCTATTTCCTAGGAAATCTGAAAGTTTTCCGAGTTATATTGGAAAATGTTGGCAACCCTGAAATTACGTTATTAAAACATGGTGTTAAAAGTGGTTGAGCAGGTTCAAAATCACTTCTCAAAACCAGCTAAACTGAAATCATCCTCAGATCATCATCTTTAAGTCATATAAACTTACACCGCACTACTAAATCTGGATACAATAAAGCACCATCAAGACTAATGATCAGGCAGGACAGACCACAGTGCAAGCAGAAACATCTCTCCGTGACAAAGTTCTTTAAATGTTTTTGCTGTTAGAGGGAAAAGCACTGTCAGGTATACCTACAGTTTGTTCATATTCTAGTATTTATACTTTTTTAAACTAGCAAATGAACCTTTTTATTTTTGATATACAGATATCTAGCAACTTAATTGCAAGCAAAAACAGAGGTATTACCCTTTGACTATAAAAATCAAAATAAGTCACCATGGCTACTAGATGAAACAGTCTAGCCTCTTTGCCTCAACTTGGAAAGGATATTAAATCTCTAGGAGCTCTGTGTTCCAGTGTAAGATGAGCTGCAAAGTCATCTGTGACATGATTCGGATCCCCTCCAGGTAATGCTGCACATATTGGACAAATCTGAAATGACAAAACAAGAAAAAACCTCCAGCTTTATAAATTTTACACAAAACAGAACTTGTATAATTGAGTCAATCATTAGGCATCAATACTTATGCTTTAAAAATCACAATTATGTATTCACAAACACATGAATAGTAACATATTCAAAAAACTCAGAAATACATTAAAGTGCAGACATTAGACATCTTTTACTTTTTGATTTTCAGAATGCTACAAAAACCAGAGCTATAATTTTCAAATTCAGTTTGCAGTGTCTTGAAAATGAGTCTTTGTATGCCAATTCTGCCACAGACAGTAGAATCCTACTACACAGGATTGCAATTTGCCTGGTTGACACTCATCCCAGCAGAGGAGGCAGAATGAAACCACGCATAAGTCTTTGCTGAAGTATCAAACTGAGACCACCCATGCAAGCAGTGCATAACTACTGGTTTGTCAGAGAAGGGCTGATCTCTACATGCCCACACAACTGTATTTCGGGACAAGGCACTGATATCTGTCTTTGGTTTGTTTTTTTTTAAACCAAAACACACATTAACTAAGCAAACAAACAGTGTAATTACAATTGCTGTAATTATGACTTGTTTTTTGAACGATTCCACAAACAGCTTGAAAAGCACCTTCCATTTTTCTTTACAGTAGTTTTGCAGTCTGATTTTAAAGTTTTACAGATGGCAAATAAAAAAAAAAAAAATCCATTCCACAAAATTCTTCCCCCAAATCTTAAGTGCTCAAATTAAGAGCACTTTAACAGTTAAATGCAACTGCTTCCCATGAATTCTTCCCTCTGTTCCTCACAGTCAAACAGTCTTGTCTTTATGGAGTAGCTCTCTCTGCAATAAAAAGCCCAGGTTCCCCATGCCCTTCATGCATATACTCAAGTTGCTGACAGTAGATCTCAAAAGACTACGGGCATTAAGAACACCTATATAACAGCACACACATCTGTCTTACTCTTATGGAGGTGAGGACAATGTCTTGAAATAAGTTTACTGTAAAATCTCATCTGCTCTTGACAGCAGCTGCTACTTCTTTAATGCCACTTGAATTTTAATAGTCAGCTCTGAGCAGAAAATGAGGCATTTTGAAAGCTTTTTGCTACAACCCCTTCCCTTTGATTTTCAACGTTCAGCATTTCTCTTCACAGAACTCGTCTTCCCAGATTTTTTACCACTAGAGAAGCCATAACAGGCAGACACACTACAGAGCAAAGACATCTTATTACAGCATAATATAATAAATACTCAACTATGCCAACATATCATACAACTACCCTCTAAGGAATATAGGAATAGATGTATATTGGACAGATAGTTCCCAAGTCCATAAACTTATTTATAAGCTGCTTAATTTTCAATAATGTGTTTCATACCAACAGGTGACAACACCTTCAAAGCAATCTTTTTTCATTTAAGCTACTCTGAGCAATCAGAACCCCAACATAAGACAAACAACACACTTCTTCTGAAAGTAGCAAAACAAAAGAAAGGTCTTTTGCTAGCAGGACAAAGGCATCATGAACTGCACATATTTGCCTGAAAAAAAGAGACACAGTCCTCAGAAAAACATCAGCTAAGAAGAAGAAATATGGAACAATGAAAGGAGGCAATCTAAGTATACTAACCCTAACTATAAACATGACCTAAAATTTCAAGAACTCTCAGGCTGGGAAAAGTTACCGAAGCATTGTTACACACAAACAAAAATTTAGTTAAGCATAATCTCTGGCAAAATCACAATAAAGACTGCAGCATCACTGATAAAGCATAACACAGCTAAAAATCGTTGTAAAAAGAACATGCCTGAACAAATGGTGTAGATGACAGGAAAACATTGTTAGAAGTTTCTCTTGTAGTTATGATCATTTGTATCAAAAAATCATCGTGCTACCATAAACGATGTCTGAAAGATGACTGCAAAGTCCTGAGTCAATCAGGCTCACAGAATACACAGCCAGATGCTTCTGCACTTGCCACATAAGGCTTACCATTACCCTTGGACACTTACTGGTGAAGAAATACTGGTAATTACTGAGGTTTTTGTACCCACCAAAATCAAATTATTTATTATGCTTACTGTGTGATCTCAGAAACTTAACAAAATCACAAAACTTAATGATTATCCTGTAGACACCCGTATAATTTTAAATTAAAGTACCCAGAATAACAATCACCCTTGAGGTAATATCACCAAACTCCTCCCCTGGAGTTCCTCTCCAGGACCTCAGCACACTGGGGTACCTCTCCAAAGTGCCTGTATACTAATACACATAGCATTGGGAATAACCATGCTACAGATCTGTGTGCAGTTGCGGGACTACAATCTCCTTGGGATCACAGAAGCAAGGTGGGATGGCTCCCATGACTGGAATGCTGCAATGGAGGGATACAGGTTCTTTAGAAGGGAGAGGAAGGTGGGCTTGCCTTTTATGGGAGAGAGCAGCTGGAATGCATGAAGCTCTGCCTGGGGATGGAAGAAAACCTAATAGAGAGCTTATGGGTTGGTACTGAAGAGAGGACAGACAAAGGTGACGTTATAGGGAGTGTCTACTACGGACCACCTTTCCAGGAAGAACAAACGGATCAGGCCCTCTACAGATATATAGGAACTGCCTCATATTTGCAGACCCTGGTCCTCATAGAGCACTTCAACCACCATGTTATCTCCTGGAGGGACAAGATAGAGTAACAGCAATCCAGGAGGTTCCTGTAGTGCACTGATCCCGCTCCAAGAGACAGAGGATCCAATGGGAAGAGGTGCTCTGCTGGACCTCATACTCACCAACAAGGAGGGGTTCATTCAGGATGTGACTATTCATAGAATCATAGAATGGTCAGGGTTGGAAGGCGCCTTAAAGATCATCTAGTTCCAACTCCTCCCCCCCACCCCGTCATGGGCAGGGACACCTCCCACAAGACCAGGTTCCTCAAAGTCTCATGCAACCTGACCTTGAATACCTCCAGGAATGAGGGGCATCCACAACTTCCCTGGGCAACCTGTTCCAGTGCCTCACCACCCTCGCAATTAAAATTTCCTTCCTAATATCTAATTTAAATCTACTTTGTTTCAACTTAAAACTATTACCCCTTGTCCTCTCACTACACTCCCTGATAAAGAGTGCCTCCCCATCTTTCCTGTAGGCCCCCTTTAAGTACTGGAAGGCTGCTATAAGGTCTCCCCAGAGCCTTCTCTTCTCCAGGCTGAACAACCCCAACTCTCTCAGTCTGTCCTCATAGAGGAGGTGCTCCAGCCCTGTGACCACCTTTGTGGCAATCCTCTGCACTTGCTCCCAACAGGTCCATGTCTTTTTTATGCTGGGGGCCCTAGAGCTGAACACAGTACTCCAGGTAGGGTCTGCAGCCTAGGCTGCAGTGACCTTGAGATGGTGGAGTTCAGGATCTGGAAGACAGGGAGGAAGATGAAAGACAAGCTCACAACCCTGTACTTCAGAAGAGCAGACTGGCCTCTTCAAATAAATATCTATTTGGAGGTGTCCCATGGGATAAAGCCCTGAGGGTAGAGGGACCTCAAGAAAGCTTGTTAATATTCAAGCATCCCAGGACAATTTAAGGAAAGCTAAAGTCCAAATGGAATTGAATCCAGTGAGCCATGTCAAAGGCAACAAGAAGGGCTCCTAGAAGTACACAGGCAACACAGAGAAGAATAAGGAAAATGTGAGTCCATTGCCCAAAAGATACGGGACCTGGTTACTGTCCTGGGTCCAGCTGGGATAGGGTTAATTCTTCACAGAAGCTGGGAGGTGTGCATAGCCAAAGGGATATTTGATACCATGCTGATGTCATGCAGGGATATAAGGGGAAGCTAGCCAGGAGAGGGGTCTCTTTTGTGAAGCTCGTGGTGGTGAGGATTTCATTGTATCAGTGTTTCCATTGTATTCTATATCTTGTCTTATTGTTACATTCTCCTTTCTTCTTTTTTCCTGGTGTGGTATTATTAAAAATAATCATTATCTCAACTCACGAGGTTCCACTTTTTTTTTTTTTTTTTTTTTTTTGGGGG
>NW_010128081.1:7621-46395 GCF_000699245.1 Pterocles gutturalis
TGGCCCTTACCCAAGACAGTTAAATAGGACACAGAAGACGTTATGAATGCCTCATTTGCCTCAGTCTTTACTAGCAAGACCAGCCTTCAGGAATTCCAGGCCCCAGAGACCAGAAAGAAAGTCTGGAGCAAGGAAGATACTGCCCTGGCAGAAGAGGATTAGGTCAGAGAATAATTAACTGGACATACTCAAGTCCATGGGCTGTGACAGGATGTACCCGCAAGTGCTGTGGGAGCTGGCATATGCCACTAAAAAGTGATTCTACCCTTCTAAACTTCCCCTAAAGATCTAAAATAAAACACATCTTTGGATGGACAGAGATACTACAAGGACTACAATCTCAGTATCTAAACAGAAATAATTGCTTGAAAGGCTAAGACCACGTAGAATCCCTAATATTTTCCTCTTAATAATGTTGTAGCCTTTCACTATCTACAGTAAGACTGCAGTACTCAAGTAGTTTTATATGCCTACACACTAAACATTTATCACAAAAGCTAGATTCAAAACTTACCACAAATATATATAATCATATTCAAGGATTAAAACATTGTTCCAGACAATGTCAAAGAGCAAAGACAGAACAATGTTGCAGACTGACTCATAAAAAGTAAATAATATTTTTTGTCAGTCATGGTTTTGTTGGGTTTTTTTGGTCCTTTATAATTAAAATTCTTTCAGGAATCAGTGGAGTAGCAGATGTCTAGAATTACAAATTTAGGCTTTATCTACTGAGTTCTAGAAGTCACAGCTGTAAACAAGAATGGGTCAAATTTTAAAACCCTGGAATCTTAACATTCCCTGTCAGGACCATATCACTGACATCAAGTGGTCCAAATCAGAACTGCAATACTAAGCCACAAGAAAAAGTAATCAAAAAAGTGGAATTTTCAATGGCTGATGTCTGAAAGTTGTGAAGCTAAACAAAAATTCAAGGACACGATAAAAATTAGTGTGTCACTAAGTTAAATTACGAGCAGTGAAGTAAACTGCTTCACTTCATATGTTTTTAAGAAAGATCAGAACAGATACGAGTCTCAAAAAGGTGGACAAACCACCTCCCCTATCATTCCTTTGAACAAGATCCTTAATAGCCTTGGAGAAGAAAAATTCCTTTTCTTACAAAGAATTCCTTGGAAGTTAAGAGCACTAGAAGATCAGAATAGAGAACCTAGTTATAAGTAATTTCTTCACAATGTAGTAGTGCTGAGTAATCCACCTCAAGCATTCACATTCTTTTAGCAATCTATAGTACAGCAGTTAACCAGACACAAGCACCCTTCATGTCATTCTGCTAACCTAGTTTCTCTTACTTTCAAAGACTATCAGCATAGCAGGAGCTTACACCTCAGATTAAAGTACTTCTGTTGAAACTTGTTTAAGAAGTGCATTTTTAACCATGCCAAATGCCCTAATGGTTAAGGATGGGGAAAAACCCCTGCTTTAAACAGCAACAGCTTCAAAAGAATGACAACTTCTTCTGCATAAATATAGCAGGTCTATTACAAAAAGCTATTTGAAAAACACACCGAACTGTCTGCATGTCCTCTCTCCTATGGTTAAAAAAAGACTGGCACACCTATGAGCTTACAGTCTTTGCAACAGGACAACCAAACAGCAATCATAAAAGAAGCAAGCAAGCTCATTACATTATGATACCCATAAAACATGGAAGAATTTTGATGTCACTATTAAATGTAGGTATGTCTTCTCACAGCAAGTAAATGAACTCATGCTTCAAGAAAGAAAAAGTACAGGAAGATACCAAATTTTCCAGAAGAGAATTTCTTTTTAATATATTTCCATCACAATTGAAAGCCAGTTCTGAAGCTGCTTACCACTTCTGTGGATGTTTCTGCATGCTCAGAAGTAACATGTTCTTGAAGAGATGTTTCCGTATAACCCATTTTCCCACAATAAGGACAAGTGAAAGACTGTGGCTGCTCTACAGAGAAAGCTTCTCCACCATAGTACAAATCTGAAACAGAAAGTGTTTAAACAGAGGTTACTTAAAGCAGTAGCATCATTTATTTTGTTCATGTAAACATAAATGTACTTCAATGTAATCACTGACAAATTAATCTGGTATTTAACTGAAATGACTATTTTAATCCTGTATAAAGGTCATAGGCCGATATTCAAGTGTTCAACTACTGATGATTAAAGCCAGAGAGACTATGTCTCGCTTTCATTAGCAAACATAACATAGTTTTCCAGCATTCCGTAGGCACAAAGCCTCCTTTGATGAAGCTGCAGATACTTCCAAACCTTAACTTTTCCACCACCCTTCTTAGCCCATGTAGAGGGCCACCTGTGGTATTTTTCAATCGTAAGATGAGTTTTCAAGAGCTGAACTCTTTAACAGTACTTCAAAAATTTAGCTTAAAATAAGTCCTCTGTGATATTATATGTCAATATTTATGCCATAGCTGAAACACAGCTTCACAGCAAGTAGTTTTAGAAACTTCTCAAATATATAATATATGATTGCTACTGAAAAAGGAATCTGATTATTTGTTACACACTGGTTGCAACTTCTAGGTGTGCTGAATTTAAGCACTTTTCCACTACTGATGAAAAGCAGGCACTTTTAAGTTGCTAATGTAGAAGTTCCCAAACTTAACATGAAAATTTATCAAATCCTGCAAGAAAATAATGCTTTTCTCTCTCATCCTCTGCAGGTACTACAGAAAACACAAATAAACTTCACATTCATATCAAGATAAAAGGCGTGATTTTTTTCCAGCAAGTAATTTAAAATCTTTTAACTGACACTTTTTCTAGGCCTCATTGATAAGCAACGGAAAAAATATTTTCATATAAATACAAATATTTTGCTATAAATTAAAAATTGGACAAGTCTGAACAGATACTAGAACTCATATTCTGCACCACGAGGCAATATCCATCTCGTGTTAGGAATACATCTTTCTGACAGCTTAAGTGCGTATCTATAATCCATGATGTTAACAGATAGTATTTACATATAACTAGGTTTTGAGGGCTAATACTCCAAGACCAATACAGGAAATCAGCTTCTTAGTAACATGCTAATAATATGCAGAGCTAAAAAGGTATAGAATCAGATTGCATCCACTGCAGAATAAAGTTTATGTTCAGTAAGTCCCTGTTCCCCTTACTTGGAAATTGCTTCCAGAGAATTTCAGTGCTGAAGGATGGGAGAAATACACCCCTTTAACAGGCATGGCAAGAAATGCCCAAGTAGAAAGACAGCCTTGCCAAAGAAGAAACACTTCCTGACGCACTGAGCATTTTAACTGGTTCATCAAATTAACCATCACACTAAGCTTGGGTACCATCCTGAATCTAGATTCATTTGTTCACATACACATGAGGAAAACAGTATGTTCGACTATCCAAAGCAAAATGTTCCCAGACAATTTAAGTCTTAGTTCTCCAAAGCAGCACCTGAGGCTCCATTAAATGTTTTATACAATAAGGCATAGTAACTTTTCATTAGAGAATGGAATTGCATATCAGATTATGATTGAATTTGAGAACTATACAGACTGAAAGTCAGCATGAATGCAAATTCCAAGACATGCCCGAAAGATTAGCACCCCTGCCCCCTAAGCTGAAAGTAATCTATATAGTGCTGACACAAACAGATGGCTGGAATCATTATTAGAGGGAAATCCCAAAGGTCCTTGCACACCATGTATCAGGACTCGGTTCTGAATGCATCTGAGTCACCTAACACACAAACAATGGGCATTTCCTTGACAAGCTGTCAGGCATCCAGTTGGCATCCTAACAACAAGACGTGGTATCTCTTAATTCAAAACATCTGTCCTTACCTGATGCCCTGTAAATCCATGGGAAGAACCAGTGAAGCTATGAAGAGGAAGGTCTAACTTCCCAATTTGTGCGAGAGGTCACTGGTCAACACTTAAATATACCGTATTCAACTGAAGATGATAATACCAGCAGACTGGAAGAAAGCTTCTTATGAACTCTTGAATCTGCTTGTTTGGTTTACAAGCTAAGTATCAATCAACTTTAGAGCATGTTCTGAATGCTCAAAAACAGGAACAGCAAATTCCCCCATGTCAAAGCTTTTAAAACTATCTGTAGTTGTTACCCATCACTCACAGTAAACGTGTGTTTATTCTGTATGAGTAGATTGGTACAACTATTCTAGCAGGTGACCAGAAAAACTGGATCTGAGGCAGGATTACACCATTAGTATTCACAACTCTGATAGTCCCTATGTATAGGTGTTAAGCAACATCATCCTAAAGGATGAACCAATTAAATTTACCTACATTCACAACTATTTTTTGGCTTGAATAGCTTCTCTAAAATTACTGCATACATATTTTCCAGGTGATGACCAGTCTTGTTTCCAAGTTCTCCATTCTCCTCTTATTTACATGATATGCAGTAAAAACTTTTATGAAAATTAAGTTGCTCCAAGTCTGAGATGTTACAGAGACTGTTTCAGATACAACACACAGGTCTGCATAATTAGCAGAACTTCAAGATTTTGGAGCTCCTAACCAGGGCCACTTCAGTACATATTTCACTAAGTACTTCTCTGAAAGTTTCTCCAAGAATCACATTCGGACTCCCATTCTGATGTAGCCAAAAACCTGAGCAGAAGTAAAAAATTACCAATATGCTGCAGCATACTAAAATACAAAGAATTTACAGATGTCATGGTTTCAAATGAGGAAAGCACAAACATGGTTTACGTGGACAAAGTTCTAAGACAGTCTCTGAACGGATCAGCCATACAAACTCTGGAATAGATATCGTTTCAGAAAAATATATCTGAAGGGCAAAGGATTCAAAATTATAGTTGTCTAGAATAGATAAATGCACAATGCTTCAATGAAGATGGATGAATGAATCCTCCTCGTAATTATATGAAGAAAAATTCTAATTAACACAGCTCATTACACAAGTTGTTACAGCATATAGCAAAAAGGAGAACTTTTAAAGCATTCCTACTTCTACAGTGTCATTGCACAGAGGAAATGTAAACTTCATTTCTCACTTTTCCAGTGTCCTAAAGATACAAAGGTGGAACTTAAATAAAGATTCTGGGAACTAAGTAAGATGGCCAAACTTTTGAACCAAATAGTTAAAAATAATTCCAAATTTAACTGCATTTAATCTGCCCAAAACAGCACATGTAAATACTATACTGTTCTCTGATACTCAATAATTCAACACAAACTTCTGTAAGAAAATTCTGCACACCTGTGGGAACAGCAAAAATGCCAGTCAAAAACACAGAAAAAGCTAATGACAGTTTTTTTAGTTGATCCTCTTATTTCCCTCAAGCTGCAGCATGACCCTCACGATGATGATTAAATACCTGTTTACTGATTGGAAAACTGAAATTCTCCTTCACTGCAAACAGTCATACACACATGCAAGAACTCCAAGTGAAATTCTCCTTTGAGGAATCTTTCTAACTCAGCAGACTATTTCTGGGAATTTTTCAGAATTTCCTTATATACTAATTTGGATTAAATAAAATGATGACTCAAAGTGGCAAGCTAATGAAGAAAGGCCAAATAACCTTACTCTTTAGAGGATCTGCATATAAAAGTAACCTCTGCACCTACTACCTACAGAGAAAAAAAATCCCTCCAAATTATCAAGTAGTCTAAAAACCTCTACCTATAAACCTCACTAATTCATGAATGCAAATATTTTCAAGTAAGGCAGAAGTACCAACTCCAACTTCTCAGCCGAGCAAAGGGTACCAAATCACAACCAATCTGAAGAGAGGGGTAAATAGATTAGCATGGAAATAAAAATGTATTTTCCTTAGATACGCTGTTAGCTCAGTCCAGATGTCAAGAATTCTAGCAGTACACATGGTTCTATCATAGAGGGGAGAGGTTTGACAATTACTGTCAAATCACAGAATCACTGAAGTTGAAAGGGACCTCTGAAGATCATCCAATCCAGCCTCCCTGCTCAAGCAGGAGTATCTAGAGCACGTTACACAGGATCACAGCCAGCTGGGTTTTGAATATCTCCAGAGAAGGAGACTTCACAATCTCACCAGGTAACCTGTTCCAGTGCTTGCTCTGTCACCCTCACAGAAAAGTAGTTTTCCCTCATATGCACACAGAACTTCTTATATTTCACTGAAAATAGTCTGGCCCCATCCTCTTGACACCCTTCCTTTAAATAATTGTATACATGGATCAGATTCCCTCTTAGTCTTCTCTTCTGGCTAAAGAGGCCCAGCTCTCTCAGCCTTTCCTCATAAGAGAGATGCTCCAGTCCCCTAATCATCTTTGTAGCCCTCTGTTGGCCTCTCTCCAGCAGTGCCATGTCTCTTGTACTGGGGAGCCCAGAATTGGACACTGTACACCAGATATGGCCTCACCAGAGCTGACTAGAGGGGGAGGATCACCTCTTTCAACCTGCTGGCAATGTTCTTCCTAATGCAGCCCAGGATACCTTTTGCCTTCTGGGCCACAAGGGCACGTTGCTGGCTCATGGTTAACTTGTTGTCCACTAGGACTCCCAAGTCCTTCCCTGCAGAGCTGCTACACCATCCTGTACCGGCGCATGGGGTTACTCCTCTCTTGGTGCAGGACCCTTTTGCCTTTGTTGAATTTCATAAGGGTCCTCTCTGCCCAACTCTCCAGCCTGTCCAGGTCTCTCTCCATGGCAACACAGCCTTCCGGTGTAGCAGCCACTCCTCCCAGTTTTGTATCATCAGCAAGCTTGCTGATGGTGCACTCTGTCCCTTCATCCAGGTTGTTGATGAATAAGTTGAACAGTACTGGACCCAGTACTAACTCCCAGGGGACACCACTAGCTACAAGCCTCCAACTAGACTCTGAACTGCTGATCACCACACTCTGAACTCTGCCATTCAGACAGTTCTCAATCCACTTCACTGTCTACTCTCACCCAACCCACACTTCCTGAGATTACCTAAGAGGATGTTATGGGAGACAATGTCAAAAGTCTTGCTGAAGTCAAGGCAGACAACACCCACTCTCTCCCCTCAACTACCCAGCCAGTCATTCTATCATAGAACGCTATCAATATGCTATCAGATTACTTAAGCACGATTTCCCCTTGGTGAATCCATGCTGACTACTCCTGATCACCTTCTTTTCCTCCACATGCTTAGAGATGGCATCCAGGATGAGCTGTTCCATCACCTTTCCATGGATGGAGGTGAGGCCTAACACGCCTGTAGCTTCCTCGGTCCTCCTTCTTGCAGGCTGGAGTGACTTTGGTTTTCTTCCAGTCATCAGGGACCTCTCCTGTTCCCCATGACCTTTCAGAGATGATGGGGAGTGGCCTAGCAATAATATCCACCAGCTCTCTCAGGACTCATGGCTGCATCCTATTGGAGCCCATGGATTTGTGGGTGTCAAGTTTACCTACATTATCTCTAACCCAATCCTCCTCACCCAAGGGAAAGTCTTCCTTTCTCCAGACTTTCTCTTTTGTCTCCAGGATCTGTAATTCCTGAGGCCTGGCCTTAGCAGTAAAGACTGGAGCAAAGAGGGCATTCAGGAACTCTGCATTCTCTGTACCCTTCATCACCGAGGCACCAACCCCATTCAGTAGCAGGCCCACATTTCCTCTAGTCTTCCTTTTGCTACCGGTGTATTTGAAGAAGCTCTTCTTGTTGTCCTTGACATCCCTAGTCAGATTTAATTCCAAACGGGGCTTAGCCTTCCTTGTCACATGCCTACATACTCTGACAACATTCCTATATTCCTCCCAAGTGGCCTGTCCCATTTTCCACATTCTGTATGCTTCCTTCCTCTGTTTGAGTTTTGCCAGGAGCTCCTAGCTCATCCACGCAAGTCTCCTGCCTGCTTTGCTTGACTTCCTACTCATAGGGATGCACTGATCCTGAGCTTGGAGGATGTGATCCTTGATCAGGAAGCTCTCTTGGAACTCCCTTCATTCTAGGGCCCTAACCCATGGGACTCCTCCAAGTATGTTCCTGAAGAGGCCAAAGTTTGCTCACCTGAAGGCCAGGGTTGCAACCCTAATTATTGCCTCCTCACAGGATCCTGAACTCCACCATCTCGTGGTCACCGCAGTCAAGGCTGCCCCAACCCTCATATCTCCAACTGGTCCTTCTTTGTCACTACGAGGTCCAGCAACACACCTCTCCTCATTGGCTCCTCCATCACTTGTCTAAAAAAATTATCAATGCTCTGCAGGAACCTCCTGTACTGTTTGTGCCTAGCTGTGTTGTCTTTCCAGCAGATATGGGGGTCATTAAAGTCCACCATGAGAACCAGGGCTTGTTACTGTGAGGCTACTTCCAGCTGTCTACAGAAGGCCTCACTGACTACTTCTTCCTGATCTGGTGGCCTGTAGTAAATACCCACAACAGCGTCACCCACATTAGCCTGCCCTTCAGTCCTTACCCCTAAGCTCTCAACTCGCTCTTCATCCACACCTAGGCAGAGCTCAATACATTCCAGTCACTCTCACATTAAGAGCAACTCCTCCACCTCACCTTCCTGACCCATCTTTCCTAAAAAGCACATAGCCATCCATGACAGCACTCCAGTCACATGAGCTACCCCACCACATCTCTGTAATCACAATGATATCGTGGCCCTGTGACTGCACACAGATCTCTAATTCTTCCTGTTTATTCTCCACATTGCGTGCACCGGCATACAGACATTGCAGAGAGGTAGTCGAGCATGCAAGATTCCCAAGAGGGGTGCAACATGATCCTCCATGGCCATGTCCTGTGTGCACTTCCCTGGCTGCCTGGACCTGCTGAAGGCATCCTGACTTGAGCCGTGTTTTGTTGCCTACCCTGTCTCTTACAAATCTCCCCTTCCCCATCTTTCCCAGTTTAAAGCCCTTCTTACTAGGCTAGCCAACCTGTTGGCAAAGACATGCATGCCCTGCTTAAGTGAAATGGATCCCTTCTTTCTCCTTCAGTTGTCAGTCATCAAACAGGGTCCCATGGTCATAGAAACCAAAACTCTGTTGCCAACACCAACAGTGCAGCCAGTTGTTAACTTGGCCCATTAACTTAATACGGTGTTTCTGGTCCTTGCTTTTAGAGAATATGAAACAAGACATTTCTTAATTAAATTTTAAAAATCTGAGTTCTTTCCAACCTCCTGATTATACTCCTGCATATTCTCCCACTCGTATCTCCTTCCACAGCTTTCTAATAATATGTAGCAAACATACATGCACATCACAAATGTGCCTTCATCTGGAAGAAAAAATTTAAAAATGCACCTGGTCTGAAGTTAAATCAGTCACTAGCAAATCCAAGTATTTTTTCTTGGGAAGTTTACACGTCACTTCGATTCTCGTCCTCCACTTTAATTTCTCTTTACCTCTTACAATCAAAATATGCCCCTTTTATAATCTGAAATACAGGTCATCAAGTTTTCTTTTAAACTTGAATTTTTTAAAAATAGAGGTTGGTAATTAAGTAATAATGAATCTTTGTGTCTAATTTTATTGTTGAAGTTACTGAATAGATATTTCTCCACCTGTTTCACTTTTACAAGTACATCAAGAGTCCTACAAATTATGAACACAGTCATGTTATTGACTATCAAAGGCTCACTTGCTAGGGAAGACCATAATAACCAGAAGTAGTATCAGAAAAAAAAATATCAAAAGGCCATGCCTCCATGGTTGCAGAAGCAAAGCAACCTACAGTGTTACTGTTTTCATTTACAGTTGTATTACTGTTATGATGCAACTGGCCCATCACCAAAGAATTATCTTTTCTGGTCACAAAGAAATCTTTCAGGTTCTTCCAAAATACGTTCCTACACAAAAGCAGGAGTTCATAACTCTCGAAACTCCTCTGGACCTCTAAAGCCCTGTTTTCAAAGTAGTTACAAAGACAAGGTTGCTCAGTTAAAAAGAAAACCAGACTAAAATCACAACCCTCTAGGACATGATTCATTAGCCACACTGCCTATCAATTAGAAGAAGAATACAAAGGACTAAAAGGATCAGAATATGGTCTAAAGAGGACTCAACAATAGTTTAAGAAGTTGGATATCAAGCTCAACAGTGTTCAGACATTATAGCATTTCTTGAAAAACTACCACAAACTGAATTTCATGTGAAAACTCAGGCAAAAAAGATGAGCAGTTTTGCTTTATCATCCATCTACAGCTACAGACTGCTTCTATTTAACATTTAAATCTAACACATTCTTAAACTTGGCAGAAGGTTAGTAATGAGACAGAAGTACAGTAGCATTCCTTAGATAAAAATCAATCTTTCAAAGAGATAAGTCAGGACTACATTTTATAACAGCTTGTCCTTACTTTCTGTTAAGATGTATTTCTTTACAAGGGTACACAGCCGACAGGAATTTTAGTTTCACTTTTCTTCATATGAGTAATATAATTTCAATTTGATATACATGTATAGATAAAAATGTTGGTATTATACAAGTTGTAGTGTATTTGTTTGAAGAACCACATGCTGAAGCCATGAACGAGCATTGATGCTAATGGAAATGGAAGAGGATTTGCAGCCCATCTGCCAATACTGAGCACTACCAAAACAGCAGCAGCTGCTTAAAGGCAGGGTCAACTAGCTGGGAAGACGCTCTGCTGAAAAGGACTGAGGGATCCCAGTGGACAGCAGGCCAAACATGAGCCAGCAATGTGCCCCCACATCACTGAAGGCAAACAATGTCCTGGGCTGAATCGGCATGAGAACAGTCATCAAATCAAGGGATGTGATCATCCCATGTTACCTGGCACTTGTTAGGCAACACCAGGAACACAGTGTTCAGTTTTGGTCTCTCCAATTCATGACAGATACTGAAATAAAATGGAGAGGATCTAGTGGTTTTTTTGTGTGCATGGTGTGTCCACCAAGACACTTAAGACAGTTGGAGAACTTGACGTAAGAATGGTTGAAGGAATAAGGTTCAACCAGCCTAGAGAAGGCTCAAGGTGGGTCTTGTCTCCAACTTCTTACACTGAAAAAGTAGTTGTAGAGGAAATAGAGGTATGCTCTTCAAAAGGAAACATGATGACATGGCTGCAGGTACAAGCTACTTCAGAGGAAATTCTGCTTGAATGAAGGAAATCAAACAAAAGAAACCAATATGCACTGTAGGGACTAAATGCTAGAATATGTTGCCCAGAAGTGGTGAAACATCCCTTGAGGGAAATATTCGAGGCTTGTCTTGATGTGATAGCCCAACTTATGTGCCTGCTTCCAACAGAAGGTTAGATTAGATGATCTCCAAAGTACCCTTCCACAAAAACTAGACTATTCTATGATGCTCTGACTTAGCAAGATACACACCTACCAGACAGATCTTCTTCTAGCAGCTGAAAAAAAAAAATTACAAGAGCCTCAAGCTGAATTCTGGTTAATCCAGCCAGACCTCACACTACACATTATTACGGCAACCATTATTTAAACAGCTGCCTTTGCCTAGGAATTAGGAACAAAAGTGACAGAATCTTCTGTCACATAAGCACCTGAGCAGAGTGGACTTTGATAAAAGTAACATAACATGATTTTAGCAGAGGATTCTACTAACAATTCGAATTACTTTATTTGACAGTATAACCTGTTTAAAATGGTGGGGATAATATGCAAGCCATATGCCTAAAGTCATAAAGTATTCTAACAGCTTAGGATTATTTTTCAGGAGAAAGAAAGCTGGGAAATTTGCTCTGAACTTCTCCATTGTCCTGACAAATTGTCCTACAAAAAGCACAGAAGTACAATGACTGCCTGGTAAGCACATTCCTGTTCTTTACACTAGGCCTACTGCAATTCTACTCTTTGACCCCTCAGAAATAAACTAATTGGATTTGTGCTTTAAACGTCACTTGTCATTACATATATGAGATTTCATATTTTGTTTTAAGCTCTGTCCCTGTTACGTATCACTCTTGGTGTGTGTGTGTTAAAAGTATCTCTTCCAGTGTCTCTTGTGGGGACTGAAGAACAACAGCACTACCACTCTTCTGGATCCCACCTTGTTTCAAAATTAATACTAGGTCATACACTAACTACTGAAAGACAAATATGCCAACTAGATGGTACAAGAGCAAACACGTGTAGCCAGAAATAACTATGATTTTTAACTTGTTTTCAGTGTTCTTATATGGGCTCCTACACTAGTCTAAGTCTTGGAGGGGGAGGTGGGAAGCAGACAGAGGAATAAATCAAAAAATATCAAGATGACAACAAAAGCTCATTCAGAGCACCAGAAAAGTTCACCTTCAATACACTCTGCAACATCATTACAACATCTAGGAACCCTAAAAACAGATCAGAATTTTCACGGAGGTAAACAATATGTTAAAATGAACTGGGTCACAGATTCAGGCACAGAGTACTTAATCAACCTCCACAGTTACCTGCATATAAACAGGGCTGGCCAAAATGGTGATGGGAACTGGAGGTACGGGGGTTGTTTTCATAAGCTGCAGATGGACCTTGAGCAAATGACTCACTGATCCCCACGCATACATTTAAAATCAGAAAAGAGACACTGACTTCTTCTGAAGTGCTTGCATCAGTTTTGCAATGGTAGGATCCCCCACTCTGCTTCCTTCTCTTCGGTAAAATACTAGCTGTCCACTTCCCTCCCCACCATCAGCAAAAACTGTAAGTTTACGCCTATTAAAAACAGTGTTCATACCTTTGAATCAAACTCAATTACAGACAACAGTATTTAAGTTTGTCAATGGCCAGGTAAACCACAATTCACACACCCACCTACAGGAACAGCCTTCCATTCTGTGTGTCTACTGAAGTTTTCCTTACTTAGGAAAACTGCCTCCTCATACTGTCACACCTTAGAAAACATTGTCTTCTCATTTGACATCCAACGACACTTACGAATTTACTAAAGACTTCATTAGTTCCATGTCATTTAGTTTTACATTGCCAATCTTGCCCTTGAGATTATTTTTTTTTAACCCATTGATATCTGCTTCCTTGGTAATTTTTAATGTTCATTGGTACAGCAATTCTGACAACCCTGAAACAGGTCATTCTAGACTGATTCTACCATTCATTATTGGTTTTCTAATTAAACTTAACATTCCTTAGCTCCTCATTTTTTGTATGCTCCTCAAAGTCACACGATGTCCTCAGCTACACAAGGCCCTTTGAAAAGTTACCGTAGTTTCTCTAAGAATCTGTGTAATACTGTAAAGGCACACTCCTTTATGTCATACATTGTACAGGGAACTGTAAAATAAAACCATTTTAAGAATGACATCACAGAACTTCATAAGCCCTAAAGAACAGGTTATTTGTAAATATTCCTTAATTCATTCTCCAGTGTACAAGCTTATAAGGTCATTAGCACTCAGGTGCCATCAACATTTGCTGTGGTCCATGGTCTGGTGGTGATACGTTTTTTTCTGTTCTTTTTCTACAGTGTTAAATCAAAGCAGGAGTCATGCTGCAGAGCTGAGCTGCAGAATTTTTTTTCCTACCACTGGTTCGGCAAGAGCAATGCTCAGATATCGAGCCATATGACATTTCTAGAGCTTGTTTTCTTATTCATCTTATTTAAAGAAGCCACAGTAGCACAAACACCAGGCAATGCAGAAGTAGCTCTTGGAATCCAATTACCATCTCAATACTTCACTGCGAACCTTCTTCCACTTTGCCATCTGTATTCTTCATGCAGACTTCAAACAATAAAAAATAATCCCTCTCTGCCCCCAAAATATACACAAATAAAATCCATTAAACCAAAAGACATGTTCAAAGACTTCCAAAAGAGAAATATCAACAAACAAAATATATTTCCTAGAAGTTCTTAAATTCTGACGATAGACATTGTTTAAAGTAATTTTTAGAACAAGTTTCCTCATTGCAGTGCATTGAAACCTTTGACATTTAATGCTACCTTAAGGCTTCATAGCAAGCATGTTTCAGTTCTCTTACCCCATGATAAACACTTAATGTTTACAGCAATGCTGTCCTTTTAGCCCATATGTAACATCCAAGAATAACCGATGCTAAGGGGCTAAGAAGTTTGAACTGTGCATCTCATACAGTGACTAGAATCCTGAATTAATACACTGTACACAGAGACTTTCACCTCATGAGAGAGACCAAAAAAAAGAAGCCTGAGAAGAAACATTTGCAAGCAAAAATGGTCGTGTGCATTTTTGATAATGCACTAAGTGATTTCATTTCAAACTCTGGATTCGCAGGGCCTGGATTTTTGAAGTCATGACAAGGCAGTCCAGGGC
Source organism: Pterocles gutturalis (assembly GCF_000699245.1). Classification (NCBI taxonomy): domain Eukaryota; kingdom Metazoa; phylum Chordata; class Aves; order Pterocliformes; family Pteroclidae; genus Pterocles; species Pterocles gutturalis. The sequence continues at coordinate 21,838 of NW_010128081.1, forward strand.
AAAGCAGGGGCCTGATAATTACAAAGAAAATGAAGGACATCTTCATTCAAAGGCTGTTTTGAGAAACCAACTGCATGTTTCCATATACAGCTGTTCTCTAATCTTTAAAGCAACACCTAAGTGAATTTTACTTCTGTTATAATAAAAGGTTAAAAAAAAGTCATTTATAATTCTTAAGACTTCAGCTTTTAATAAATCATTGTATTTAAAGAATTCAAAATGTAACAAAAAATACCACCAGAACTACTAAAAAAAATTTACTAAAATGCCATCCCTGTGGGCTTAACATAAAAACAAAGTATGTGTCCAGCATCAGCCACATTTTAGAGCAGAGGTTTGTCACAGAAGTATCTTGTGAATTACAACCTGTTATAAATATGACACAAGAGAAACAACAAGCAGGATGTGAGACAAGAACAATTCTTTCCTATTTTAAATATTGACATGGCTTTACAGTAGAAAGTAGTTCTGAAATTAGATCTTCAAAGGATTTCCAAGAAGACTATACACTAATACTTGCCACTAATCTTTTATACTCAATACAGCCCATCAATGTCCCTGCTATACCTACAGCCTGACATAAGTCACCAGTGAGTAACATTCCTACAAAATCCCACCAGGATTTTTCTTTGTACACTGTAGCACTTAAGTAAAGCATACTGTGAGCAAGGGCTACCACACCTTTTGAATTAGAAGTTAATTAGGAGTAGTAATTGTTATTAAGTATATTTATTAGTCTGATAACCTGCCAAAATAAACAAAATAAAAAAAGATTAAAAATATATATGCAAAAATTAAAAAGAAATATATAAATCAGTTCTTGTATAATAGAATCAAAGAACACATGCCTGTTTTTTGGAAGACAAGAACTTGCTTTATTTTCAGTGTGCTAACAAAGAATGTGATTAATAAGTAAAATCATGATAATCCGTATTATGTCTGTAGACACAACATAGAAAGCAAATTACTACGGTTTGAAATGATCACTTACCAAAATCTACTCTTGTTAGAATGCACTGCATTGGATGGTCAGTTGTATGCCTTGTTGTCGTTGCACCACTTTCATAACAAGTTGCACAGAGATCGTAATCGTAACAAATTAAACACTTGTATCGTCGACCTCGAAAGTTTCCTTTTAAACATGCATCACAGCTGACACCTGTAAACAAATAAAATTGCTTTAAAACAGTAATAAATGCACTTTTTTATAAGAGGTAGATTTGTTGTTATTGCCTCTCACCAACTAAAAGGAGCTAGCCTTCTCTGACCAATGCAACTAACACAAGACTCAATTTTTAAATGTATTTATGTCTTTAAAAGATACTGCTCTCTCAAAATTAGGATCTTGAATTCTTGACATAAATACGGGCAAACTCAAGCACCTGAAATAATAATAGGTTAAGTTATAAAATCTCTTCAGACACACATTCCTACAGTCATCTTTACCTGGTAGCATTGACTGGTATTTCGACTGCTCAGTTAGGCCAAACACTCTTAAAAGCTGAATGTTATAATAGCCGATTGAGAGGAAAAAACAGGAACAACAAGTAAACCAACCACTGATAAAAATCCACTAGCTTTTCAGCCTTTACTTTCACACTTCCTAATACTTAAATTCTGAAGAATACCATAACCATCCCTGACATTGTATGCGGGGTAGAAAGCAGGACCTTTTCCCATTTTAAATAACGGGAAAAAAAGTTGTTTTTTGAAGTTAGGCTACATTAGTTCTCTCCACCCTATTTCCTTCGCAAGCTCAATCTTTGCACTGTAACCAGTTACGTTGCCGGAGTCAGAGAAAGGTTTTATAGCCTCCAAAGGTTTTCATTTTCTCTGTGTGGTTTCAGTTCTCTCTTAGTTACTTAGTTAAGTGCAGGAGAAGTGTCATCATCTTGTAATCTGTCAAGTATACCATAAACTTCCTTCAACTGCAGCAGCAAATTAAGGGTCTCCATGAAAGAAACCAGTGTATACAATTAAGGCAGGATTTTGATCCAACATCTTATTTCAGCATCAGGTAACACATGGTCTTCATAGCTTGGCACAAGCACTACTTTAAAGAAATATAACTGCCAGAATGAAACAGTCACATTAGCCACCCCCTCAATTTTTTTAAGACCAATTGCCAGAAGACTAGTGCTAATCACAAAATTTTTTTGCATTTTTTGTTATGCTACTCCACTCTGTAGCATCTGAACAGAAGCTTTACCCCATGTAATACAAGAATGCAATAATAAGTAATTTCTTTTAAATCTCTGCTACTTGTTCAAACAATTGTATCATCACATTCAGATGAACTGCGGACTGAATTATTCTATAATTTTTTCCTTTAGTTTATTTACAGGGATAGTTTAAGGCATTATCTAATAATTTCTAATGTCTAAACACATATTAATATTGAGCCTATTACTTTAGTAACCTCACTCAGAATCTACTTTGAAAGCCTCACCCTCCATGGAAGAGTGTATTACAAGAAAATATTTCAAGGATCTTCGTTAAAAGCCTCAAAGAGCTATACTCTGAGGATGGCCCTATTACCATATTCAAAGTTGTGGGTTTTTTTTTTTTCCCTTTCTTGCTCGACATATTTTTCTCAAAGTTTCATCCATAAACTCTGAAGGATCTGTAACAATCTTTGATTATTTCATTGCTTGAGTTGATTTGTCTTTTTTTTTTTTCCATACAGAGATCTATAGAATTTTACCTATGCGGCATCCATCTCTCCCCCAACAATGCATGCTACACACAAAACACTTATCAGTTATTGGCAGCAGTGCAAGTCTTTTTGTCGCCTACTAAACTTTCTAGAAAACCGTTGATCAGCAAGCTAAACTAATCTGCTTATCTCAGTGTGATGTCTAACCTAGAGTCTATATCAAACCCTAACAGCTCTCCAGATGAAGTACTAAGCCATGATTCTCTAATAAGTTGTATTTCCCCCACTTTTTTCCTTTAAGCTCAAAAGAGTTGATTTAATGCAGACATGAGCCTCTTTGCAACAAACCCCTCCCGTCACAGGTCCTCTCAAGCTCTATATTGTTCCTATTTGATGACAGACATGCTTTGAAGAAGTTTTCATATACACTTTTTCTTCACACCAATACATCTCCATAGCGTTCCAAACTGTAACCCCCATATACTTTGTGATATTAACTTTGAAGAAATTCAGCCATAAATTACAACATACTATTTGTATCTAAAACTTAAGAACACTTCCACTGGAAATGTACAACAACGTCTTCAAACAACAGATGAATTTCACTTATTATCAATTATTAGAAAGTCTACAATCTGAGTCAAACAGAAAAACTAACATTAGCATATCACTATGGCTGATGAAGTCAGACCAAGAACATAATAAAGTTAGAGAGACAGCATGCTTCCTACATCTCTCAAGGTCAATGTTTTGACACAACTACCACATCCTCCTCCTCTAGAAACAGGGTGACAGTTGGGGATGTATCACGTTATTTTTACATCCTTTGTGTAGCAGTCAATTAAAACCACAAAAGGAAAAATTCTAATTAAATTAAAAAGCCTCAGTTTAGGAGCTGAACCCATGCTTGAATCCCCAGACCTCCCCCTGAATCTGGTAGGACCTCTTTTCCAGAAGTTGTATCACTTATACTTCGCTTTTTACAACAGTCTCAAAGTCAGTTCCGTTACAGTTTTTCCTGTTCCTCAAGCCTATTACTTGTCCGCCAAAACCTCACCCATCTATCCAACCTGGGATCTGGAAACTGAAATACCCAGGCAAATAACTGCCTCCCACCCTATTCCTTCTACCATAGTAAACACTTCTTTCCTTATCAAAGCTTTGATTTTGTTTTTAATTTTTCTCTACTTTAATCTTTACATGAACTGAAACTCCAAAAATTCATTTCTTTTCCCTGCACAAACCCCAACCACTCAAAGGTAACTTATTCCAGTAAGGACAGCACATCTTTCACTAAATATCCAACTAACATTTGTCTGCATTTACCTTACCTTTGCAAATACAGCAGGTATGTTATAAATTCAAGAATGTCACATTAAACTGGATGCATCCATATTAACCACAGATTTTGAGAAGAAAGCATGCTGGGGGGGGGATTCACTTTGAAGCAGGGACCAAAGCAAACAACCAAGCACAAGAAGAGCCTGAAAAATGTGTGACAAGGATTTAGCTAAATAGCTAGCACACACTTCTGGCTTCCACGAAACACTAATTACTTTTAAAAGTATTGTTGCACGAAATCCTACTAACTGTGGATGAATTTCTGATTCACACCTTTTGCAAAGCAATGATTTTGTAATGATCAGAGAAATACCTATTTTAATTACAGATTACATTTTTATTATCACAGATGATAGAGGTGGTTCCTCACATTTTTTCCTACTTCGTTATTACTATGTAAGTACCCACATATATTGAATGACACGTATCACGCCTAATTAAAACTTTGCGGCTCACTGACAAAGAATGTTGCTGTTTTTTTTCAATGCAACACTGTTCCACTAGAGGGTAGCATTGTGCTAAAAGCCTAAGGAGTTTTGGTTCACTTTACCTTTCATTACCCAATTTAGAGTTTCGTCACCAGTATTCCCTTGCTCTATCAACAGCTTCAGACTCTCCAGCTTCACATTGAGTGCAATGAATAAGGAGATATTTAACAGGTCCATTAATGTTTTACGCCTTACTACTTTTATGTCAAGTCATCCCTGATGACTTCACCTAATCCAGGCCAATGACTTCAGAAAAGATTTTATCACAAAAGCATTTTATATGTACTATGCTGAATAGTGTTGTTTTTTTTTTTTTTAAAAAGCAAACCCCAAACAACCCTCCACCCCAACATCTTTCATATTTTGATCCTGATAGCCAAATATAATTTGCTCTTACAACATACAAGTGTTTTTGCTAGGAATCTATGAAAATTGTAGCAACTTCCCCTATTTAACAGGGTTTAACAGAGACCAAGAGGAGCACATAATTTAATAAAGGAGCAAATAAAGCTGGACAGACGTGTGGTTCGAATACCACATACATCAGAATTAATCTGTTTTTACAATTACCAGCAAAACAAAGGTATATCATCAATTAACACGTCTTGAATGTCCCAAGCCATTACCGAGTTGGATAGGCACTCATCTGTAACACAGCAAAGGGTTTTATCCCCACTTGGCCTCCTCAAATACTATGGACAATCAGAATAATATTAAAAACCCAATAATCTGTCGCAGATAAAAATGATCCGAGAAACTGTGGAGAATTCAGCAGGTTTTTTTCCTTATGAAGAACATATGGTCAAAGATAAGGTATATAGAGACACTGCAATAAGTTCCTGCCTCAAACAACATAAGCTGCTAAACTTTATCAATAATTTGGATACATAATTTAATTTTCAGAAATTTCAGAGAAAATGAAAATCCACTAATCACTAGAAAACATCTGAGACGCATATGAAGCCTGCATCTGAAGTATTCAAACAGCGAAGACAGCAACATCTAGCTCCTGAAAGCAGTATTTAATTCTTGTGCTATCCATGAGAATTAAACGCCCTCGTTACAGCAACACACTGAAGACACGGGATTCATGGGTAGTCTCCCCATTTAACACTTCTGTCAGCAAGTCCAAAACCTAACCTTCTGGCCAGTGATTCAGGTACTGTTTTTAACTAATCAGTGCTCAGAATGGGGATCACTGAATCTCTTTAATGTCCAACATAAATACAAAATTAGCCTGTTAGAGATTTCTTCACAGAAGAAACAAAAACGTCAGTTACTTAAGCATTTCTTCCTACCTTACATGAAGTACCAAAGGGGCTCACCCTTCTCCAAGACTGTCAGAATTACAAGCAAGAGTACCACTGAATTTCAAGGGGACTGGACAAACTTTAAGGTTTCTACTTTTCAAAAACCCCAACTTAAGCATGCAAGTGAAAATTAAGAAGTTGTGTTGCCTCTTTTGTGGTACAAAAGGCTGTAATCGGTATACTGCTTTTCGTTTTTATGTTTTGAAGATCATAAGTAACACTACTTTTAATATGCAACTGATAGATTTCAGTGTAAGATGCTCTTCCAGTGAGGTGGGCTGGTTTGGGTTTTGGGTTTCTGGTTGTTGTTGTGATGGGGCGTTCTTGTTTTTTAAATAAATTTGCTTGACATCAACTATCTCATCTGTAGTCTACATGCCGCGTGACAACACCAGCCCTTAAACCAAGACATTCTACTTCAGTGATTCAGTTGTTTCTAAGAGTGAAGACAGGAAAATATATGCCATTTGATAACATAAAAAAAGAGATGTCAAATATTGTGTACTTTAATAGCCTTCTCTTAATGCAGACTGCCGCCCAATTTGAGAGGTTAATTTCTAGGAAAAGCAACTTTTGTTGTTTTGTGAAAATTTCACCAGAAATTTGGCCAAAGCATGGAACTCTTGTTCTATGGAAGTCTGGAATTTTTGTTTACTTTTTCCTCACATGTTTATTAAATCAGATTGGGAAAACAAACATCAATAAGGCCTACAACACAGCATACTCTATCATTCTTGCAGCTCCAACTGCTGAACAGAAAATTCACACACCATACCTCTGAAGTAACTAAAAATGCTCCATCCCCTCACACATCCTGTGTGCAGAGTTGAACACGCAGAGTGGAAGAAGCAGCAACCAGACTAGCATGTCTTCAAAAAGAACTAGTAGGATTAAAGTTGCAGGCACAGATGAAGTTGACTTGGAAAGAATGGCAGGAGAAAAGGAGAGAATCAGAAGGGGAAAAAGGGTTTTGTTTTCCTAACAGCACTCCTCATTCCTCTTTGAAACAGACCCCCAAATCTTGTCATCCCCCTGTTGTCAACAAGTTTCACGAAGCCCACTTGTACAGTGCCTGGTACTTGTCTAGAGCTGGTTTAAAAAGAATCAACCAGTACAGCTGGGTCCAGCAAGTATCACCCTCGGCTGTAACACATAAGCATCAGTCAGCCTGCTACCAAAACAATTTTTTTCATTGTTGCTTTCACATCCCAAATTGTGGAAAATATACACAGAATGGTTTCACCCATCTAGGGCATCAGGAACAAGCAATTAGTAAGCACCTTAACACATGCTTAACACTATAAAAGAATTTTCCGGGGGTGGAGAGAGAGAACGCCCGAGAGAGAACGCGCGAGAGAGAACGCGGGAGAGAAAGAGCCCTCCCTCTCCACAGCACCAGTCACCTGCCTTTCCCATGAAAGTGACCATTCCTTTTCTCTGGAATTCCCCAGTTCACTCCTTTGTCATGCTTTCCAATTCTAACACCACACAAGAACTTCACACAGCTGACTGCCTCGTATCTCCATTTCAGATGTGCAATAGTCTCTCTGTTTCATTCTCAGAGTAACGGGAGGAACGTCCCAGACAATGCAATAAATATCTGGCCAGGTTAATCAAACTTACTGTCTTAAGGCCTATGTGTAAGGGATGAAATAAAGTTGTGCTAGCTTCATTTTGCTGCTTCCTAACTTGAATTTGTAACCTTTATTAAGTCAGTCCATCCATTTCTATTTGTTTACACTAATTTTAATAACATAATACTGAAATCAGCCAAAGAACAAGATGACCATTATAACCATTTATGTTTCCCTAAAACACCATAAAGCAGTCATTGAATGCTGAGAAAGTCACTTGACATCTCTTCTCCAGATCCAGTTTTGAGAGGAAGGCCACAATATCTAAACATTAACAAGTAGTGCTGCTTTTACTCCTTCAAAAAAGATACTGAAATAATAACGAAGTATTTGTAGATCCTTAACATCTTAATCAAATCCTAAGTAGTCTTACTTCAGGATTTACTGTTCTCACAGGCAAGTTCTACGTACCTCATATGTACCGACCATTCTGCCTAGTAGACAGCATCCCGTGACACCACCACATTTAAACAGCAGGTCCAGGAACAACTTTGCCACCATTAATGCAAATCTAAACACCAAGTGAACATACTAATTTTTTTTAAAATTTATTCCAGAAATGCCAGTGTTTTCGCTACTACCTTAGCTGAAATGAGCTGAAAGAGGGAAGCTGCCATCTTACAATCCCAGATGGATGACATAACAGCCAACTAGTAAACCCTGTGCATGCAAAATGTCAGCTTAAAAAAAAAAATCCAACCACACAAAACCCTGTAAATACTAGTTTACTGATCACTCTCCAAAAATCACTGTAAAGTTCATTTGCCCAATCACCGAAAAAGGAGATATACAAATACTTCTGTAAGATGAGGTTTAAATATTGCCCATTTATTCTGACCTGAAATAGGCCACAACAGGTTCTGTACATGTGCACACATAACCTCCATTGATTCTTGTCAATATTAAACATATATTCTCTCTACACAATAAAAAGTGTAATCACTTTATTTGTAAACATTTTACATATAAATCTGCAGATTATTTCATCTTCCTGAATGTACTACTGGAACACCACACACATAAACCAGAAACTGCTCTAGAGGCTACTGGTCTTACTATCCAGACATCAGTTTACTATCTGGACATGAGTTTACCAAGAATCACTATACAGCCTATGATGCAAAAAAAACCCTACCTTCCTAGGTAGAATCCCTTCCCATCCTCCGTAACAGAGAACAAACTTGTCTACATTAAAGAGAAAAGCCAGACAAAATAATGCACATCCCTGTGGCAAAATACAGAAAGCAAACATGAATGAAAAAAGTATTTTAACAAGTTCACAAGTCCTGGGAAACTCCTTCAGTAAGATGACAAAGCAGCTGCAGCATAACAATTCTGTAATCACATTTTTTAACTAGCCTACCCTGTTTCTATCTAAGCAATTTTGATTAGCAAAACATAAATATGTAATCCACCTTTACTGAAGGAGAGCTATTATGTCTGAAACTTCCTAGAAAAATACTTGCTGTGCCTTCTATTTTATTTTTTATTACTTTTGCAAGTTACTGCAAACACCACAAAACAGGAACAAGGCACCTTCTCCAGACATATTAGTCAAAAAATAAGTATATTAAATAGTTACTGACAACCTAAATTAAATAATCTTTTCTAGGCTTCATATCTTGATCAGACTCTTCACTAATTGTTCCTTAAATTCAGACAGAGAAAACTAGGTTACAGTTTTAAATCCTGGTACTCACTCAGAGTACCACAGACTTCTATGTTTTCAACAAAAATGTCAAGTATCTTGTCTGATTAGAGTATGACATTTAACACATCCAAACATTTAGAAATCAACAGAATTCTTAAACTGTCATGAGAACTGATTCACAGTAAAAAGTTTTGCCAGACATGTTTAAGACTTTTAAAGTAGAACTAGGAACAGCATACACTGCAAAGACTTTTGACCAAGCAGATTTGGATCTCTAATTTACTATTTGATAATGTCTCACATGTGTCTTATAATTCAATTAATATAATTTAATTTGACCATCAAAACCATCACAACATGAAAGTCTGCTGAAGTACTATAAACATAATCAATAAATTGCAACACATTTATCAGAGTGCAGAAAGCTTGTAATGTGGCAGCAAAGGGAACCAGCACCAGTCATGATCTTATTTAACAACTCTGCTAATCTGTAAAATGGCAGAATTCTCCTAACAGAAAAATACTTATAACTGAAGCAGCTGTAAACAGTGACAAGGCAAGAAAAAAAATGGAACAGCTGTGGGCTAAATCCTATATATAGTAAAATCAATGGCAAAGTTTCTTATTTAATAGGACAGGACCAGGTTCCTGAGTTTCTTTCAGGACTGAAGAGACAGAAATATCCAGCTCAGGCAAACATCAATTGAAAGAGAATTGGGCTGGGGCGGAAGAACACAGAATCATAGAATCATTTATCATAACACACAAATAAGTTTTATAGTGTAAGAAACATGAAGGAACACTGAGAAAATGCTAAAAAGAAATTAAACACAGAAGAACTGGTACTTCTCTGTGGAGTCTTGCAAGAATCAAGAGCTAGTCTTCTCAGAAAATAAATGTTTGCATACTTTGGTCTAGAGTGTTATTTAAGGATGACAGAAAAAAAGGAAAACCAAGCAAGAACAAAATACATGTCAAATCAGGCATGAGAGAGAACCGAGTAGTATGGCTCAAACGAGCAGAGAAGTTAAAGCGCTTGAACACTCTATAGCCCTGACTCCTTTTTCTCCGAGTCACCATTTCAGGCAGATAAAAGAAAAACATCAATATTCACAACACTGTCAGAGGCAAAATTCATCAGTTTTCCTTGTAAATTCTTACCTTTGCAAAAAGCTTAGCAGAAATTGAATACTCTATTTAGGTACACCCTATGCATAGCTCTGGTGTCTGGAATACACACTCAGCTTTACTCCTTTTTGCACAGACTCACTCCTGACATTTTTAAACATTACCCAAGTACACAAATGTTACAAGCTTTTCTCCCCTGTAGCACACAGAAGAGGCAAGATTTAGTGCAGCTAGCAATGCAGGAAGCAGGGAGCACTGGCTGGAAACCACAGAGCTGGAAGTGAAAGATAAAAGTTTTCACGCAGTCAGTGCTCCAGCTCTTGCTGTAATGCCTTGTGATTACAATATGTCTCACAACAGCTGAGGCTAAGAGGAAAGACTCCCACAAGGTGGTCTGGAAATATACAGACTTCTCATGTCAGGAAAACGCATGCCCAAAGCAGCTGGGAGAGGGAGGGAAAGATGAACAAGTGGTTCTCCTCCTCACTGAAGAAAGCAGCAATGTGTGATACACAGCAGGCAGTCATACCTACATTCCTCCCTAGCATATAACTAAGTTTACAGAGAGGAGCACAAGAAGACTGTCAAACTTACAGCCTACTTTCAAAATCACCAATTTGAACAGCACCACAATGCCATAAAAGGAAATTATCTGTCCTTAACACCACACGAGGTCTAGGGACTTGTAAAAATAATCAGGTTTCTCTGAACACAAGACAAGATAACATAAATTTATTTTAAAATATGGCAATAGGAGGTTAAAAACCTAGAGTATATTCATTGTAGTAGCAGCAATGTTCTACCCTGGGCTCTCTCAGGCATTTTACTATGAACGTGAACAGACTGCCTTGGCAACCACTTTTACTCCTGCTCTTTGTTACAGAGAACATCTTCTCAGGCTGATAACACACCTGCAGAAACTACAATTGCTTATGATGTGAAAGCTAAACAGAAAAGCGGCATGGGAAATACAGTATCCTAAAGCCAAAAAAGTTTCATGCCCACTTTGGTCAGGCTTTTAGTATGTTCCATTCCTCTCTCCTCTTCCTTCCAATTCTCCATGGCACATACTTCTTTGCTAATCGCTCATACATTCCCTGGACTGGCAACCCAGCCATCTGCCAGCCATACCAAACGTCTACCTTTCTCTTTCTTTCTCTCATTAGAAAGAGTTTCATTTAGCTTTATCACTTGTAGCTTCTTTTTTTTCTTCTCCTCTTATACCATGTATGCATAAAGAACCAAAGATTATCAGAATATTACCTTCTGAACACTTCCCTGACAATCCTATCCATCCTTTACACATATATCCAACTTACTTTTCAGAATAATTTACTAACCACCCTATCTGAAACATGAGTCAAAGTAATTTTCCTAAATAGCTTTCAATCTACCACTAAACACTAAAAGCCACCACCAGTTTAGAGAGCATCATTCATGAATCTTCACTGAATGTTTTTACTGTAATCAGCTCAATCTCTTAAGATTTTTTTTTTCTTTAAGAAAAAGTGCTTTAAAAGAACACTTCTGTTCAAACTGGTCCTCAATCCCAATTCTCAGAAAAAACACTACACAACTGGATTTTTAATCCAACACACTAAAAAGGAAAGCATCATGTAGGACAAGTATAAAAAAAATTTTGCAACTCTGTCAAACAAGATGACAAGGTATCAACTTACTGTAGAAAATATGAAATATAAGTTCATCAGCTTCACTATTATTTTGCCATAAAATCCCAATCATATTAAGAAATTTAAGGATGGGAAAGGAATTTTTATTCCTAGAACTGAGAGCAGCCATCTACAATTTCAAAGAGAAAAAACAATCTTTATTTTTATCTGTATAGAAACTGAAAATAGATTAATGTCAGTATTTAGAGCACCTATTTTGAATTGGAGGGGGAAACAACAACTCTGAACAAAACAAACACTGCTGTTTCAATGTAACTGTTTTGCTGCAAGTAAAAACACTAAAAGACTTCAGGAAAAAGACTAAAAAACAAGATACTTGTTCTATCCGGACAAGATTCGGATCTCTCAAATCCTCACATTAAATTTTAATGAAGCAAATTGTCAAGCACTCTAACTTAACACCACAAGAGTGAGAAAGGTACCACTACTCCCATCACCTTACTTCAGACAAACACCTCCAGCAGCCCCTCATCCTTAGTCTGAATAGGAAACAGTCATTCAGCCCTGATCTAGAACAAAATGTTCAGAATTAAAAAATGTCAAAAATATCTGGAAAATTGCATTTGTACAAAAGATCATCAGTCAGATGAAACTTACAGTAGCAGAGGAATACTTAGTACAGGAACCTAATTTAATTTTCAATTACAACTACCAAAAGAAAATCTTACTGCCCACAGAGTTCTAAAAATTTGGAAACTGAGCTTTAACAAAAGAGACATTTTTCTAAAAGAAAATAACAGCAATTTATACAGATGTTTTTCTCTATTTGCTGAACTATAGGACTAAAGCAAGTGCCTAATAATACAGCATTTAATAAAAACAGATAATAATTTAACAAAAAAAACAGGGATTGTCAAAACCCAGTAGGTCTTACTACAGGCTCAGATGTCATGCTGCATTTACAAAATGCACAAAAGTACTTCAAGGATATGGGAAAAAATTACTGTACCAACAAATCTGATACAACTTCACTGAAAGAAGTTTCAAAATCACCTGCCTATTAGGAAAAAAAAAAAAAAAGAGTGCTATAATATACCTATACTACTAAAGAAAACCTAGATAAGGAAGCTGGGTAATGTGGAGACACCAGAGATATTTTGCTGTTTTACCTCAATTTTTGCATGTTGGAAGCAGACATATAGAGCATTCATAACACTGAAAAACATTTTTTTCTTCACATTTTTCAGGCCAACTCATAAGCTCTGCTATAACTTACAATATAAACTCTGTTCTGACTTAAAAGCCCTGTTCTCCATTTCGCTCTGGACTCTGCCTGAATTGCACACAGAAAGGTTGTTTCACCCACTGAATTGCTGAGCTATTTCAAGTTCTTAGATGTTTATGAGCAAAAACACTCACCCTCATACTTGCATCTTCTGTAGCTGAACCTTCTTTAAACACATAAATAACACATAAATGGGGGGACCTTCTAGCAGCCTTCCAGTACCTAAAGTGGGCCTACAGGAAAGGCACTCTTTATCTGGGAGTGAGGTGACAGGACGAGGGGTAACGGTTTTAAGCTGAAAGAAAGCAGATTAGATGTTAGGAAGAAATTTTTTACTGTGCGGGTGGTGAGGCAGTGACCCAGGTTACCCAGAGAAGCTGTGGATGCCCCATCCCTAAAGGTGTTCAAGGCCAGGCTGGATGAAGCTTTGAGCAACCTGGTCTAGTGGAAGGTGTCCCTGCCCATGGCAGGGGAGTTATAACTAGATTATCTTTAAGGTCCCTTCCAACCCAAACCATTCTATGATTCTACAAATATTTTTTAAGACTGCCTCACTGCACACTATGTTGGATTCTCAAATTTGATTTGGGAATGCATGTCAAACATGCAACCAGTTTTACCAGGAAAATAGCACAGCCTTCTAGACTACAGATATCCATAACTGAGGTTGGGTATGAGCATGCAATTCTTATGCATTTACCGGGGCAGTCTTCAAGATGGTGTCAAGGTGAGGAGCAGGGATGAAGAGAGACCTTATTCAGCAGAACAGAATGTCCACATTCCTGGTACAACTTCAAGCCAACTGTAACAAGTTTTCTGAGCTCTCTAGCAACTGTTAAAACACACAAGCTCCTACAGGAAACAGTACGCTAGCTACTTTCCTTACAGACTCTTTTTGCATATGCTAGAGCTGGCTGCTACCTGACTTCACTGATACACCTCTCAGCAGAGCAATGAAACTCAGAAGTAATTCAGCACCTCATATCTCCCCAAAGTTTACAATTCTACATTAATTTTTCAGGAAGAAAGAGGTATGACACTGCACCTGAAATACTGTTCACATAAAATATATTTTACAGGTAGAGTTTTAAAGATTTTTTCAGATTTGCAGAGATCTTTCAGTACAAGTAACAGACCCACACACAGGAAACTAGAGCCTATGGTACAGACAATATGAGTCTATTTTTCTTGCACACAATTAGAAGATGCCTTACAATTGTTGCAGGAGGAAAACAAAAGGATTCACAACCCCCTTACTTACACACAAGTTGTTTAGTCCTCTTTACCTCTAAGACCTGCTTTGTATTGAATATAGGTCATCAGATCACTCAAAAGTTTCTCCTCTGTAGTTTCTCTTTTCTGAGATACTCTGCAGAATCCCAGCAACTTCTCTAGAGCTCCTGGTTTAGCTGGAGTTAGGACCTTTACAACTGCTGTACACTGCCAAGATCTCCAGACGCTTAGCACTATGAAAGAGTGCGCAGGCACTGCCATCATACAAATTAGGGACATTCAATGCAATGTCATATTACATAAATTAAGAAAGTGTCTGCCTTCTTCAAAAACATGAATTTGTGAATACGGACATTAGAAAAACAGAAAAATAGGTTTGGAAGAAGCTCAACACAAAGTTTAATGCAAGCACTACAAACAGTATTCATCAGCTGCTGACATGAAATATTTTCTCTAAAAAAATACATCACGGTATTCCTCTAAGCTAGAGTCTGGAGTCCCGCACCTCAACCAATTATGATTCCAAAGTACTTTTTTTCTTGGCTGGATAACTGTATTCTGGCATGCAATTCTCAACAATCCACTCCTACACCTTTCTGGTCACTTTCCTTGAATTCTTCTTAATACTTCAAGGAACAAAACAGCAACTGAGCTTTGAGGTACAATGAGAATGACACCACCCTGTAGCTGGCTCCAATACCTAAGAGCTGGATAATATTGCAGACTATAAAACAACCCCAAAACCTATTAAAATCCTCCATTGATACAATTTTTTTAATGTGACGCCACCAGCTAATCTTGAAAATTTGCACCCTGCAGATTCTCTGCTTCTAAATAAGCTTCAGACAGCTGTTTGGAATAATGCAGTAATGTTAACCTACAGCAACTGCTACCACTACAAATTTGACTAACAACAGTAAATTATTCTAAGGAATATTCACTTACAAAGTGAAGGTTATATTCTAAGAAATCTTCACTATAAAGCCACTCTTCTACAGCAAAATCTCAAGCTGTTTTCTCAGCTCCTCACAAAAGTCTTCCAGAATACTGGAAGACTTGGTATGCTGTCAGATCCTGCCTGGCAATGCACAGGCCTTATGACCAAACAATCTAAGAGAAGATACTTGCAGATCATAGCATCCATTCTTCCTGCATTCAGGAGGGAAAATAGGTTTATTCACCTTTGTGGTTTTCCAAAAGTGAAGAATATCAAGGGAGGAGAGAGATGGAAAACGTATCTGACCTCCTCTTGAGTCAAGACACTCTGCACAGCTTCTACTCCATCTTCTTAAATCTGTAAGGTATCTAATTAATATAACTAACAAATACAAGTTTAAACAATAAATGGTCATGGTTTACAGAAGAAGTAACCGACATCCATCTGTACAGTCAAAGATCAAACTACACTTTCTGCCATTTTCATCTTATCACAACAGTTCCAACAAAGTCAGGGAACAGGTATGGAATGAAGATCATCTGAGCTATCTTGTGCACATCTAGATTGAAAAAAGTTCAGTAACGATGTAGAAAGCTCTGCATTATCTACATCTTACTTTTGCAAAGCTTAGGTGTCTTTCTTCAAGAGCATCCTGATTTATCTTTCCCAATCTTATCTCATTTCCCACAGATAGGTTTAGGGAGAGAGTCTATGCTGGACATATGAAAAATAATACTAACAATAATTCAGGTGCTGAAGTTAGTGGCCTTATTTACTTTCAGAAAGTAAAGAGATAAAGTCAAAACAAACTTCGGAAACTGCAGTGGTAGAACTATGCCTGTCCAGTTATGACCTACGTCCCACCATTGTTACTCTTGGTGAAGCTGCTCTCACAGACACAGTTTCATCAGTGAATCACAAGGTGCTTCTGATCACAGAAATTTTCCACTTGCATAGACAATCCACACCTCAGCTTGCATACTGATATACACAAAATACTTGTACACCAAACACTGTTTGCATTAGGTATATCCCATTGTTACTGCCTATATTAAAAGCATATACAAATATTTGCAATAATTCAAACATTTGCTTTGTTGAAGTGAAAGTGAGGTGATGGTACCCTGAGGACAGACAAGCCTTTGTGCCCAAAATGCAGATTTCTTCAGAGCTAATTTTATTCTAAATATGACAAAAGTACAACTGACAAAGGTTTATAGTCAGACTCCCAGCAGTTTCAAATTCATTCCAGGTGAACACTCATTTCTAAGCACATACAGCTAATACACACACATGGTGATAACTTATGCCAAAAAATATATTACCAGTAAAACTGAACACTGTTTCTTACCAGAATTATTTACATGGAAGGGAAGACAGAAGCTGATGACAATCACACAAGAAGTCCTTACATTACTATATCCTAATGCACTTCTGACCTTGAAAATCTTATATGGTCTGTTGCTCCTGGAGCTAGGATACCCGAGATAAGTACCCAGAGAGTATCATCTGTTTAACAGCTCACAGCACTGCTCTCCAACCAGTCACCTCCAGGATGCCTCCATTCAATCTCCAAGTAATTCCCATGCTGTTCTAGGTACACGCCCAGGTGTTTACTTCCAGAAGCTGCCATGAAGTTCCTGCCATACTATCAAGCATCTGGAGAGCAACTCTGCTGGTCTGCAGAGGGGCAGAATTTGTTTAGGAATTGGTTTAAAATTACAATCCTAATATGAATATTGACATTCTCAAACTACATTATCCCATCTTTTACACTAATTCATGCTAATTTCTACACTAACTGTTAATACATAAAGACTTTACCTCATCCTTTCAATTTTTTTGGGTAAATACAGCCTAATAGCTCACCAAGAGTAATCACCTTTAGGCAAGCATACTGGTTTAGTATCAATAAGCTAACAGAAGTCAGACTTTAAATACCATTTACACCAGGAATCAACTGTTACTGAAGAGTTTTGTAAACAATGACTCTCCTCAACAAATAATTAAGGAATTCATCAGTCATGACCCAGACTAGTAAGCAAAATTTTCACTACTAAAGCCACCCTGTCTCATTTAACAAATAAAAACAAAACACAAATCTATCTCTATAAAGGGACAGAGAAACCACCACCTAAGAATGTTTTCAGCAGTAGCTATTTACTGAAATAAGCGAAGGCTAGTCGTGCTACCAAGGAACACTAGAGCTTTCCTTTTCAAAGAGGCTTACAGGCAGGCACTAAACTTCTATTGCACTTGAATCCAACATGGGTCTACAGTTTCCCCAGGTGTTTTTCAAAATCCCACCCTAGAGCACTCTAAGTAGGAAAGCAGGAGAGGGAGAGCACAGCAAAGGGAAGGAAGAACAATGACAAGGAAATAAGAGGGTGAAAGATAAGAGATCAAAGACAAAAAGAAGGAAAGCAAAGAAGATAATTTATCCTACCAGAGACAGCACCTCTTGTCAGTCAAGACAAGAAACATTGCCTCCCAAAAAGAATGTGGCATCAGGAAGTGGCAGAAGTGATGGGGGAAGACCAAATCTGACCTGAGGCAAAAAAAAAAAAAAAAAAAAGGTAGTTACAATTTTTTTTTTAAACTTCGTTGCTTCATCTAACTTTCGCAACATATTTTTTAAAAAAACTGCTGAGTTTTTTTTTTTTTAATTAACGTCTTTCTTCAGCTGGAGTTTGTCAGTGACGACAGTGTGATGATCCAAGTCAAATGTGGAACAGGATCAATAGTATTTTGACAAAAATGTGAAACTGCATCAATACTGAAATTAAAAACAAATTTAGAATACTATAGAGAAGGTGTATGAAGTGTTAGCAACAAATAGTGTATGCCACTGAAATGTCCCAATGAGTCAAAAATTTGGAAGAATGGACTTGCACCTATAAAACTGACTACAATGGAGTACAAGACCACTAATTCCTATCTTTAGGAGATTTCCTGAGTGCCTTCTGGTGAGACGTAAAATCTCTGACATCCCACACACAAACGGGAGAAACACCATGGTCGCCTCTGTCCAGGTTCCCTGTTTAATTGTAATAAAAAAGTTTCACTCAGGCTTCCAGCTGAAAATAGGACAACTTCTAGAGAAAGTCTCCTAGAAGCTCAAAGTAAAGCAATCATGACACAAAGAATTAATACACTCATGAAATTCACTGCAGGACGACAAAAGGGCAAGAGGAATTATCATGCAAAGGCAAACCATAAACTAAGCCCAAAAACATTACTTCAGTATTTTAACATTTAAAAAAGATAAAATTCCCATCAAACAAATCCATCTTCCTCCTAACAGTCACTCAAACTACATTCTCAGAACAAAGCTGGGGGAGCAGATTATTTTTTTTGTGTCGGAGGCTCTACTAACTTCTATCTATACTTAAATTTAATTCCAAACTAGACCTAGTGACTTAAAGTGGCAGAAATCAAGCCATCAACTGCACACACCTTTAAAATACAATTCTGAGACCTATGGATGAAGAGCAGTTACATGAGTGATAAAAAGTTGAAGACACTTCTATGATGATGCCTCACAATTTTCACTTGGTACAGACCTCGCTTATTGACTTAGTAAAGGTCAATAAGCCAAAGAAGACTTTTTAAACAGCTCTAAACTGAAACCTTGGGTTTACAAATATCCTCTAAACCAGTGAAACTAATGAGCTTGTCTCTACCGTCCACACTGAATTCAAAATTGTCTTACTTCATTGTGTCAAAATTTACTGTAATCATACTACACGGAGATAAAAATGTGGATAACTGTTAAGGACCATATCTACAAAAACCAATACGAGTATCATACCAGATATCCAGGCAACGCTTCAGGGAACGGTGTAGGAACCAAATGAGACAGAAGATTTGAGATACTCTACAGCCATGTTTGAATCTGAAATAGTTAAGAGACCTGGAGTATAAAGTTTACAATAGAATCCAAAGTTTTAATTGTTTAATCTGGATACTAGATAGCCTCAAGAACCTTCAGTGAAAAAATTCTCACAATCTCACTACATGCTGTATTAAAAAGCACTTCAGCTTTAATCATCCTCTTGAATTCATGAAATATCTTCTTGTACTTTGAAAGGGAGATTACAGACCCTTACAGGTCAGATGATGCCTTTCTTTCAGATTCCCTCTCTGTATCAGTCTTTCTGAGGTAAACACCTTTTCAATTTTCAACCTTGCAGTAATTCTGCCTCACATGTGTCCTGAGTCACTAACTGCCCTCTTTGAGTTCTCTAAAATAAATATGCACGAGCTGCTCACAGTGCCTTATAATGTGGTTTCTGTACAGGTGAGGAACTTTGCTGCCTACAGTTAAGCTTCTATACCTCTTCTCCATTACAACTCCATTCTCAGAACCTAGAGCTACCAAATCTGCCCATCTACTCTAAATCCTGTAGACGGAAGAATGTATTATGTGTGGAGGACTTAGCCCAAGTGATTCCAAGAACAAAAACCATGACAACTTACAACCTTGCTCATATTAAAATGTGTTTTAGTATCAATCCATGATCAGAATGCATAGGAAATACAACCTAACACACTTATATTCCTTTCTAGAAAAATACCACCTCACTCAGTGGTATATCAGGGCATATGGCATTCAGTAAACAAACAAAAAAGTTTCTGTTTGTTTTAGGACCAATGGTCAGCCTGAGCCTTTATCACACACTTTGAAAGATTTCCATTGACTACGGATTTTCTCACTTTTCCCTGCAAGCACTTCTCTATAGCATTTCAGTGCAGCACAAACATCAATTAATTAACTTTAACAACACTTCTAAGCAGTACACTCAGATCCCAAAAATCCCAAATCAGGCCTTCATAACATAAGGAACAAACAGCTAACAGCCACCTGTGAAAACTGCCTAGCAGTTCCCATGAACTCTGCAGCAGAGGACAGGAAGGTCAATCCAACCTTCCACAACAAAACTCCCCTGTCAACACTTCAGCCATCCTTTCTGTAATGCCTCTACCTGCTCATGTGTTGTACAGTCCCAAACACAGAGCAGTGGGCTGACATAAAAAACCCTCCTGTTCACCCCCCAAAAAATGAGGGGTGGTATGGAGTACATAATATGCAGTTGTGTAATCACACAATGCGGATACTCAAGGCTTAATTAGTGCTGGCTGTGCAACCAAATTCTGGCACATCCCAACTCCCGAGTGCTGTTCTTCAAATCTGCTGCTGTGTTCAGCAGCTTCTTGAATGAAGTAAGCCTTCTTGTATTAGCCAGTATTCCATTTTTGTATTTCTTAACAGTAACTGAGGTAACAACAATAAAGACACAACAATGAACAGCAACACCCACAACTCTTCCTCAAATGTTATCAGGCATGCAAAGGTATTTGAAAAGCTTTCTTGTTATTACTTAACACGTACGAATTTTATTTGTCCAGTACTGCTCAAGCAACTTGCAACGCTCTCTAAACTTCCCCTGAATCCCTTCTAGTCACCACTTGTTCAAACAAACATTTGGAATTAGAAGTTATTTCACCATTGCCTTCTCTCTTCACCCCCACACAATAATATTAAAAGTATCAAAGCTGTGTTCCAGTTTTTCTGCTTAAGATGCTGGCTATCAGCCTTTCAACACCAATCACTTAAATCTAATAATTTTCTCCTGTTTGCCAGAGAATATTTGATCCATGGCACTACTTCTTATCACAAACCTCAGATAAAAATGGTCTATCTTTACATACTTTTTGGAGGACCTCGTTCACAGACTCTGCAGGAGCAGCAGCATATTGCTTCGCACACAGTATGTTTCCTAAAAACCATCAAAGCCAGAAACCTTTTTTTAAAATTAAAACCTAGCTTCCTCAAAACCAGTAAGTAGCACACCAGTTAAAATATCACTGGTGTGTCCAGCTCTTTTTATTATTAAATGATGATTCAGTTTCTTACTGAAAGCAAACAACAGTTTAATAATAAAGCACATTACTGTGTTCCAATATCTCTAATCACATTTGCAACTGTTTATGTTTTAACATTAGCATTCAGTGTCCTAAACATAGCTCTTGCTACTGAAACTATCATACTAAATCGTTTTCAAATACTGCACTACACCTGTAATTATATGCGTCACTATGCTACCACAGAATGAGACTAACAACAGGGCGATATACTTTGACATATACAGTTAGAAAATGCTTTGCCACAGTCAAATATTAGTGCAAATTCAAAAAAACTCATTGTTTTATGTTACATGCATAACTTAAGTCTGAATTTATTTTCTACAAAACAGATTTAAGTGGCAGGAACACATGAAAAGAATTTGTGACTATTCTGTGCTGTGGAATAGCAAAATTCCATATTTGGAGAAGACATAAGCAAAGTACTAAAATGCATCAGAAGGCAGCAAAGTATAACTAGTCTCACAGGTGAATCTTTTATTAGCAAATGCAATACCTCACCAGCACAGTATCTTGAGTACTTTGTATGATAAATCTGTAGTCTTGCTACCTGAGCTAAGAGCTCTACATGCAAAAATAGATTAAGTCTGCATTTAGTGGCAATTCTGTAACTGACACTACATGAAATATTAAAAGTTACTCATCAACTACTGAGTGTTATTTGTCTCGACGTAAGTTTGTAGTACCCTTCTGCAGCTCACGTATGACACAGCTATTGTATAATTATGAGGAGCAGAAATTACTCTTGCTTTTAATGTTTTCAAAAACTTTGTTATGGATAAAGTTTTATTTATCCATTTATTTTGTGCAGTGATAATACAGAAAATGCCGTCAACCCAGACTCTCAATTCATTGTACAGCTAGAAGACTGAAGCTAGCACTACCCTTACATTAGTTGTTTTTAAGTGGTTGGTATATACTCAAGTTTTACTCTACGATTTCTTGAATTCTGAAGACCAAGTTCGGTGTATTTCTTTTAAAGATGTACTTATTACCCTTCTATTACAAATAAGCACTTGATTTAAATATCTCTATGCAAGACATTTATATATACACACAAAAGAGGAGCAGAAACTCCAGCTCCCTCAAATACAGGGAGCTTGAAGCCAGCAGAGAACATTTGGAAACTCCACATGGTCCTGACAGTCACTGCTCTCCCTTCACAGTTTTGTTACCACGATCCATTCACAACTTTACTTCACATGGGACTAGGATTAACTGCAGAGCTTTGCTGATTCATAAGAAGTGCTGACAAATGGGCACCATCAAAAACAACCACCACTTGCACTGCTGATAGCTCAAGGAATACATCGCTCAGTGGAAAAAAAAAAAAAGTATGGAACCCGGGCTGGGACTGGGGTGCAGAGCGTGAGAGACAAAGAAGCAAATGGTGCAGGCGGTGTGGCACTGGAAGCCCCCTCTGGAGCTACTGGGTGTAAGGAACCTGAAGCCAGGCCGTTACAAGACCAGTAATGATGCAGCAACCTACTTTCACAGAAGAAACAGCAAAAAAGTGTCTTCTAATGATTTTCCTGGTAGTTGTGATTCTGTTTTTCTGCTGTCCTGGATGACATCTATTGCCGTACCAGAGAATCACTGCCAGATGCATGTCCAGTGAAGGAAAACTTGTAATATGCAAAATACCTTCAGGTATCTAGAGTGTATAAAAATTACCTACCTGCTCCTTGTAGGCTGCCAAATATTACACCACCACATACTCCTCAACAGAAGGGCTAACTCAGAGAAACATAGCATTTCTCTCCTATGAAGGAAACAACATAAAATCCAAGACCAGGAGATGACCTCATGTTGCATTCTAGAAAACCAAAGGCAGAGAATAGCTAGTCTCTTAACACCAAACCACAGAACAAAAATGTTTTTGAAAAATTAGAAGTGACTAGCAAGAGGTAGACACTAACAGTTACTCTTGTCAGTATTTCCAACAAAGCCTCTTAAGCACTGAATGAACATTTCAAGAAAGAGCAACAACAATTCAAGTTCTACTTGTGCCCACATTCCTGAATTCAGGAGAAACGTGAGCCAGAGCTCATGTGTGACATGAAAGCACAAAGGAAAGGCAGGCTGGGGTCAGACCTTTTCTGAAGGATAGCAATTTTCTTTTTTTTTTTAATCAACAGATTGTACTTTATGGATTATTACACATAAGAAAACAGTCAAGAAACCCCAATGGAAAGTAAGCTTGAATCTCTATCACATGCTTCATGCCCTATTTAAAGTCCCAAGATTTTGGAATTTCAACTTCTCCAGCATTTACCCTTCCAGAGACATCCTTTCCCATCATAAAACTGGTACAGCATCCAGATTTTGTCAGGAGCAATCAATAAATCTTGTTTTAACTTAGAGGATGGACTGTTTTAAAGGAAATGCACATAAAATGTATCATTCATTAAACATGATTAAAGCCTGCTTTTTCCCTATACCATATTCTTCCGAGACTAGTCACACTGGATCAAAAACCATCAACTGTGAATGACATCACACAGATCTGAAACAATAATTATTTTTTAGAATATTTAATTTCTAAGCATTTCAGGATTTCAAACAAAATTAAGTCTCCAAACCTCTTTTCCATGAAGTTGGAAAAGCACACCTCCCATACTGAATTATTCTAACCCTATAAGTAAAGTTGACTAAACCAAAGTATCTGAAGTGTGAAGTAAGAGAAGAATCACTGAGAAATTAAGAGACAGGCTAGATTTTTAATAAAAATGAATCACACTGAAAATCCATCATATATACCATTGTCCAGCACCAAGGTACCAACCAGAAGCCAGCATTAGCCACAAATATTGAATTCTCCTATAACATTTCTGTCAAAATATTTTAAGATCAGATAGAACAAAGAAATGAGAAACCAGATAAGACAGAGAAAATGGAGACAGGTGCTGAATGAAGTTCCTAACATGGCAGAAAGTTATCCTTTCAGGTGACAAACCCCGGGTTTACAGATTATTTTAATACTAGTCCAAGGACCACACCTGCTAGTAAGAATGGACAGAAAAATCAAGTGACTCTCTCTCCTGTTTTCACACTCCTATCTTCCCCCTGTAGAAATTCCTTTTTTAGGTTCCAACCCTCTCTCCATCCTGCTCCTTTTGACTAGTTCTGAACTACCCACTGAACCCACCCACGGCAGTAAACACAGCGGGACCAGGGCACACACACAAAACACGTTTCTCTCTCCGATGGCCTCTCTTAACGCCCCAAAACATGTCACTACATCAGCACTAGTTTCCTCTGCCACAAGACAAAACAGAAAGAAAACAGGCAGCTCCCAGGGCTACCAGCACACAACCTACCCCTCGGAGGGACCACGCA
>NW_010128082.1:0-41756 GCF_000699245.1 Pterocles gutturalis
GGGGAGCGCCTGAGGCACAGCGCCTTCGCGTTCACCCACGGGCGGCTTTCTGACAGAAAAAGCCCAAAAAAATATTTTTTTTTCCTTAACAAGTGCCGTGTGGTAGATAAAACAACGAAGTGTGGTGAGGCTGCCGCCTGTAAACGTGTGGGGAAAAAAGAAATTCTCACCTGGCCACCTGGAGAAGTAGGCGCTTGTTGTTTTTTTTAAAGTATGATTTCTCCTATTACCACAAGAAATTCTTTCCACCCAGAGAAAATAAACAACTTCCTTACCTGTGCAAAAATTGTTAATATAAGGCAAAAGAGCAAGCGATGAAAATCAAAAGCTAAATCCACTTACATCTTGCACCAAAACACTGATTCATCTGAAAGACTGGGAATCGGTCTTTTAAGACTTTTAAGGGCATAAAGCACATTCTTCTTATTTGTACAATAAAAGTACAACATGAACAGGCAGAGGATGAATTAAGTGCCACAGTGACAGTTAATTACTCACTCTGCTCTACCCGAATGCATGCACAGGGGCCACCATTCAAGGATGGCTGGTCCTGATGTTTCACGCATCCATATAATCCATATAATCTTATGTACATAAGAGAAACCGTAGTCTGATCAGACACTGCTTGTGCTAGCCTCCTGAGGTTTATAAATTTTCAAACATTTCAAAAAAATTACTGTTTTTGAGAGTTTATACATGAAAGTGTACTAATCTCTCACTTCATGATCACCTCATCACCAAAATCCTTACTCCAGTATCATAGCTTTTCCACCCCTCAAATATTAGCCATGTTCTCAACCCATGGCTACAAATTTATCAGGCAGAGACAGTAACTCCTTCCCTCCTGTGTAAGAGGGAACTGTACACACACAGGGAATATGGAAGCAGGGAAGGCAGTTTTCTGCCTTGTTCTTCACTTTCTTCCCCTTTTACTACAGATCAATCCAACTCCTGACATCTTGTGCCATCTGATCTCAGCTGGGGAAAGGCAGGATAGCGTCTTGTCTTCCACTTGTACCCTACTCTTAAGTTCGGAACATTTTCACACCAGTGATTAATTCACTGAGACAATGAAACATGGTCCCTCGGAAGGGCTGAAACTGTAGCCTAGTGGAGTTAGGATTTCACACAAAGCATTCCACTTTTCATCAAATACTTTTTTCCTGTTGGCAAAGCATATAAAAACCCTTTCAACCTAAATAACTTTTGGCGTATCATTAATATAGTTTAAGTGACAGAGTAGAAATTGTCCAGTCTGTATAGATATAATTGGGTTTTGTGATAGTTTTTAAAAGGTAATAAATGTTGATGTTTTTAAGCTGCTGCAGTAGAGCATATAATCAAACAAAATAAAAACATGTATTCCAAGCAATTTTCTCTTTCCAGCTTTCCCAACTCCTACAGGATTTCACAGAATCACACAATAGTTGAGGTCAGAAGGGACCTCTGGAGATCTCTTCTTTGCAGCAAGGACACATTGCTGGTTCATGTTCAACTTGGTGACCACCAGGACCCCCACATCCTTCTCTGCTGAGCTGCTTTCCAACTGGGTGGCCATTAGCACATACTGGTGCATGGGATTACCCCTCCCCAGTTGCAGGACTTCCCACTTCTTGAACTTCATGACCTTCCAGTCAGCCTATCTCTACAGCCTGCTGAAGTCCTCTGGTAGCTCTGGGTAGCCTCATGACCCTCTGGCATAGGAGTCACTCCTCCCAGTTCAGCGCCATCAGCAAGCTTGCTGAGGGTACGCTCTGCCCCATCATCCAGATCATTAACAAAAATGTTAAAAAGCATCAGGAGCTAGTATCAACCCCTGAGGTACACTGCTAGTTACTGGTTTCCAACTCTTACTTCATACCACGGGTCACCACCTTCTGGTCCCAGCCATTCAGCCTGTTTTCAATGCACCTTGCTGTCTGCTCATCCACCCCCACACATCAACAGCTTCTTTATGAGTAATACACAAATGTTTTGGTGTTTCTCTCATCCTTGATGTGTATTTAAATTGTTTTCTTAAAACAGCAGAATAACTAGAATAAAAGTGCAGAGAGTCCTTTTACTGCTATAGTTTATTTAATTTGGAGAAATAATTAATAAGCTTCACAGAGAAATAACTCTCTTGCTACTACGTATAACCATCACAGGAAGATCTGCAAGATGTACTGTCAAACCTTGCTGAGTGTACAGGTCTCCAACTCTAATCTAGTACATAGGTCGAAGACATCTTCCCCTAGAACTACTTCTGTATTCTATACGGAAACACCCTGCATGTTATCAGGAAGTTACTCAGATGGAATTAAGTTAATTACAGGCACAGGAAACTATCTGCTGGCTCCGGGATGTTCTTAATCAGGACTCTTTCTGTGCAGTACCTTAAAACAGCAGTTAAAAATTCAATCATAATAATGATCAGATTCATGAACAAGTTTTAGCATCCTGAAGCAGCAACAGAAAACGTTTATCTTACTCTGTTCAAATAAGTTTTTCACTAAATGCAGTGATAAATGTTAAATTAATGAAGATACTTTCATACTACAGACCCATGCCATTGTGAATGCGTATTTGAGAACACAATTTCATTGCAGTATTGTCATAGTTTTGACCCTGTCTGGGAGCCAAACACCACAACAACTCCTCACTCACTTTCCCCCCCCCAGGTATGGGGGAGAGAATTAAAGGGGTAAAGGGAAAAGAGACTCACTGGTTGAGAGAAGAACTATTTAATAACTACAATAATATTGAAAATAATAGTAACATATACAAAAATAGAAATGAGTGATACACAGTGATACTGGCACCTTGTGATGACCAAGGCTCAGCCCGTTCCCAGCTAATGATCCCGGAGCAGGGAGAGTCCCGAAACTGCACTCCTAGAATGGTGATAAGAGGCTGAGCATCTGAGAGACCGAGACAACCCTGAGAGAGGGGCAACCTGGAGGGAGACAACCTGGAGCAAGAGAGAGCACCTTTGAACAGACCCTCATCTATATACTGGGCATGACCTGCATGACATGGAATATACCATTGGCCAATTTGGGTCTCAATCCTAAACTTAAGGTTGAATCCTAGGCAAGTAATTGGGGCTGTGCTCCTTCCCAGCTTCTCCTGCACCTGCAGACACTGGCACAGCAGAGAAGCTGGAAAGTCCTTGACTGTCCTGGCAGCAACTATAAACATCAGTATGCTATCAGCCTTCTTCTCAGCACACATCCAAAACAGCCTCACACTAGCTACTATGAAGAAAGTTAACTCTGTCCCAGCTGAATCCAGGACAAGTAGCTAACTTCTGGTTGAAATTACAAAAATCAACAGAGCTTCTAAAATTGCATCTGTAGTCCTTTGTGTTGAAATATCAAGTATTTTAATGCCATGATACAGCCTGCTAAAACAGAATTCTAAACACACAAGGCTTAAAAACATCATTAATACAGCGGGGCCTTTCAAGAGACCAACACACACATTCCAGCATTCCTCTAGAGTGGGACCATTTGCAGAAACAGATCTTTGTAAAGATGTCTTTACAAAGTTACATTGGCTTTACAAAGTTTGTACTGAAGCAGAATTAATACCAGAACAAGAGAAGAGAGGAAACGATTCAGTATGAGACAGGAAGTGATGGGAACAGCCCTTATTTAGTAGTGACAGTGACATCCCTCTTTTCTATAACAATCTAAACACACATGGTAAAGAAGCTGTAAGTTCAAGGAGTCTCAGCCTGCTTTGCTGCCACCAGCTAACAGAAGCTATCATAGTGGAGCCCTAGCAGTCTAGTTCCAAAAAGCAGAAAAATGCAACAACTATGGTACACACATTTAGTCCTGCTTCTCTGGAATCATCCACTAAATAAGCAGCTTCTTCAAAACACTGATTCTGATACATGGAAACTACATAACTAACAAATTAAGCTAACAATATCTGAGTTGTCATATTTAGAAATAGTGCACCTGAGGTAGCAATATGCTTTGAGATGGATATTTTAAAATTGCTTAAGTACTCTTCCCAAGTAACAAGAGGCTAGACTTGAAATTCTATTTATCAGATCTATTGGAAAATAATTATATACATATATTTGTATATAAGCTGTAGACAACAAAAGATAAAAGCAGTTTTGAAACCAAATACTCCAAATAACATGGTGTAAATGCATGCACTGTAATGTTTACTAATCTATAAAGGAGAAACTGCATTAAAAATAATTTTGTCCTTTAGCACTCATTAAAGACAGACAGACACCAAAGAATTTAGAAAAACAAGTTCACTTTTTTTAAACTACAGTTTAATCAGATTTAAAGACACAAATTAGAAAAAAACATTTATAGGCAAGTTAAAAACACCTTTAAAACATAACAGCAGTCTGCTTCTGCAGCACTGCTGAGACAAATTAGAAATAAGTAATTATTAAAGTATCACAATCACAGTGTAACTAACAGCGGTATTTTAATTTTACCATACACCAACACTTAAGTTTATGGATCTGTTGAAAAATAACACTTTTTAAAAAATATATATTTTGG
Source organism: Pterocles gutturalis (assembly GCF_000699245.1). Classification (NCBI taxonomy): domain Eukaryota; kingdom Metazoa; phylum Chordata; class Aves; order Pterocliformes; family Pteroclidae; genus Pterocles; species Pterocles gutturalis. Next base: position 4,518 of record NW_010128082.1, read on the forward strand.
AATAATAAAAATGAAATTCACTGACAATGCATTATAATCTGAACCAGGAAAGGCAAATTTGGGAATACTGTAGCTATCCACTTTGAGGGGTGTTTTCTCACCTTAACATATGGGTAGTTGGAGGCATAACTACTTCTGCATTGAGGTAAAACTATTCCCTTGAATGTGTAACCAAGGCAGGAAAGAACAAAGTTCCATATTTTAAATTCTTAAATTGAATAACTTATTACAACATCTTTGAATAATGCTATATTTACCCATCTTACACTATTTTTCATTCAATACATCTTGAAGGTTCTCTTCTAACTGATCTAGAACACACCGCAGGTCTGGGATTTAAGAATAACTACCTAATTCCTATAGTATCATTTTGACACCTTTGTCACAGTAAGACACATCAGAAGATTCTTCATAGAAATAGTCAACACTACTGGACAAAACAAGGTAAAAAGAAAAGATGTAAAGAGAACTGAGAAACACATAGAAAGGCAAACTATGTGTAGGCAAATACTCCTTAACTTATCATGACAAAAGATTGTTGCACCTTTAGTATGTAGTGTTGCACTATTCTGATTACCAGTCTCTAGGCACCGTTTCTCTATTTTTTTGTTTCAGATTACATCTTCTCAGTTTGGAAACCTAATCCGACTAGAGCATGGACCACAGCTATCTGTTCATATGACATGTTGTAGCAAAACCTAAATCAAAATCCAGCTTGGGGTATTCCTTCCTCAGAGAACAAAAGGAAGGAAGGAGACTGTGCAGGGGTCTCTTCTGCTAAGAGGTTTGTATGGAATAAGGTGCTGGACTGAGTCACTAGTAATATAAAAAGTTTCCTCCAGAAGTGGCCCTAACTCCGATTTCAGTCACATATCTGAAGTCAAATTTAATATTCATAGCCTGCAGCAGAATATTCTGTAAGGGATGGTTTTGCAACAGAGTAAAAGAAGCCCTTTACTTTCCACTTAAAGTGTAACCAACGGATTCTATTTTCTCTTTAGGAAGCAGAAAGCTTAGTACTCCGAGAATGGAGTCCAATAGCCTTCATCAGATGCAGCGTACAACTGGAAGGCTCAACACTAGACTCATGTAAATATTGATATGGCCTCTTTTGAGTATATTTACGCACACTGTATGTTACTACAGTTTGTCAATTCCTAAAGTTCACACAATGTTTATATGGATATGCACATGGATTTAGATAATCTAAAAACGTCTGAAACCAAAGCCAGGCCTAAGTCACTGGACACACAGCTAACACAAGGAAGATGACGAAGAGGAAAAATGTGCCTTTGCACATTTGCATACCCGAAGTGAGCAACGCTACATTTTAAATATTTAATGGGATTAAAATTGTGACAGTTTATGGTTAGGTTATGTAAAAAAACATACAAAAAGCTCATCTCAAGTTTTTAAGAAATTAATTTTTTTTCATTTAGTTTTGGCCATTATAAGCAACTGTTGCAATATCTGCAATTGTAACCCTGCAGGGTGACTTTGTGGATGCCTAGATTTCATGGTGTTTGCAAAATGTCTAGGTTAAGACAGCAAGCACATTAAAAATCCAGGTAGATTTAGCATAGAGCAGCTGCAGCCCGGGTCGCAAGCAAGCAGACACTCTGTCAAGCTCTGCATGTAGGGTTAGCTCCCCCCAAGAACTCTGTGGCAAGCCCTCCCGGCCACTGATGGGACATGTTCTTACCAGAGACTTCTTCACAGCCAGCTTTTCCACCATGACTGTGAAGAGGATCAACACTGACAGCACAAACTAGCTTAGATCCAGACAGGTCGGGTAATCTAACAAGAGCAGGCTCAATTCACTACAGTCTCTGCTTAGATACTTATTCAGCATAGCATCTGAATACTTAAGTACTTATAGCCAATTGATTTTTCAACAGGAAACTTAAAAATACTCCCAAGCACTGTTCTGAGAATGATGGGACCTAAATAAATACATAAAGGCTAATCATGTACTGGAATGCTGTGATGAATCATCACAGAACCAATGTATATTTTCTACATGTAGAGTCGGCATCATATTAAAATCCTTAAATTTATTTCCATCTGTTTTTCTAAAACTGATCAACATAAATGGCAATATTTCTAAATTTTCATTGAAAATGAAAAATTCTCAAACCTGATTTCAGAATTCAATGAGAATTACAATGTGAAAGACTTAAGGATAAGGGAAATGAAAGCCTAAATTATTGTAACTTGTGCTTTTAAATGTCTTTATCATTCAAGGCCAACTTATAAAGTTGAGCATGTGCAAGTTTACATGTAAGCAACAGTGACACATTTGCAGGCAAACGTGAGGACACACTTGACCATGTATTTAAACAAATTGTCAACAATTTGTTTGCAAAGCTTTTGAGAGAAAAATCCAGACTCTGTTAAAATTACTTTTGATATAAATTTGACAGGAGGTGAAGATCTCATAAAGGTCTCCTCTGCATCAGAGGACATTTTACTGCTAACCAAATCAATGCCACCAATAGAGGCACAACCACCTAGGTGCATCCTGTCATACAAGCATAGCATTTATATTCATCTTACTTATTCCCACTGGGGAAGCACAGCAAGCTTTTTAAGTGTAGAATTCTTCTAATAAATAATGTACCATACTGGTAAAACTAATACCACAAGTCAGTGTAGAGTAGGAAATAAACAAAGATCTCTTTGTAAAGTCTTCTCACTAAAGTATGATTTCTTATCAAGAGCATATTAAAATGCATACCAATATTTTTACACGGTAATATATTTTAAAATGTCACCTATTACTGAAACCTTGTCTACATGTCAACTTAAGGAATGGCCAAGGAAGAATAAATTTCCTGAATAAAAAGGGCATATCTGCAACTGTCAAAAGCCTTCCCGATTAAAACAGTAGCAGGCACCACTGAAAGTATTATTTAAACATATATATCTCTTTCATTAATACAGAATCATAAAGGTTAAAAAAAGGTTAAGCAAGCAAGTAGTTATTATCAGGGTGACTACATTTACTAACTAACATTAACTCATTAAGTGCCTGGTAGAATTGTTGACAATAGGCAAATACCAGCAAAGCACCATAAAATAATGAATGATACGTTGTATTTACTTTTCATAGTGTGCTGATCTGCAATACAGAAAACACTTCTACCTTTTGGATATACATTAGTTAATAAGTGAAAGAACACTTAAAACCAATGCCCAAAACATTTCTGGGAAATTTACTCTCTATTTTTCTCAGCAAGAGCAATAGTAAATCACTGCCATCCTTTCAAATTCAGTATTATAAAATGTGTGTGTGTAAAACCTAAACATTATCTAAAGCATCAGGGCTGGCTGCTCTTGACTTTCTGACTGAATGGATAAAAAGAATCCAGTGCGACAGCAAGGCAGACAACCAGAAAAGCAGAGGGAAAGCACAACAACAAAACCCCAGTTTGACTAAAATCAGAGTCCTGCCATTAAAACAAAAAACCTCTTTCCATAGTCCCCAAGGTAATTTATTTGCATGAAGAGCAGATTTTGGTTCAATGTACTTTTATATTCAGCAATGACATTTAAAGGGCAAATTCTAGGACGCTACACTTAAAAATAAATTCTGTGCAGAACTAATTGTGTTTCAATTATTTAAGTGGCTCAGATCATGAAGAAAAAAGTAATTGTATTGCACGCAGACACCAGTCACGTCCCATTTTGAAACCTATATCTTGCCACTTGGGCCCCACTAAAGCATGTACATATTTTCTTAGCTTTTTTAACTTCCCCCCATACAAAGTTCTGAACAAACCTATACTTGTGAATTCACTCACACTGAAGTACCAGTCTTCGTTATTCTAAACATGCTTGTTTTCTGGGAGTGCTTACAACTGTTTCCATATTTCATAATGAAGATTTAGGAAGCCTCCATCGCCTATATGGGCAGGCATGCCAAAACAAGACAACAAGAGTACCAGAACGTTGGTGGGGAAAATGGCACATTAGATGTTGTACTGGCATCCAAAAGTGCTTGCTTGGGTAGATATGTCGACTGCACCAACAAGATAAATTTAAGTTCAACAGCAACAACTGCTGAAAGAATCAACCCTAATTCTACCCACCCACCCAAAATGCAGTTCTAATTTGTTCTTTTTTGTAGCTGTCCCTTCAAGAACAGAAAGTGGAAAAATGTCTTTCCTGATTCTGTATGTAATAAACCATAAAGAAACTACTGTGCCCTTACTTATAAACAACAGAAAAAAACCATCATGCCATTTCAGAGAGGCATGTGAGCCCCATATAAGGGGAGATCTCCTTGGGTAATCAAAGTAAGGATTTAGAAGCCAGATTATTTCATATTTAGTTCCCTTTTCTAACTGTGTAGGTTAATTAGTGCTAACCTATGTATACGGAAAAGGTATGTTATTCTCCTGGAGTTTTAGGCAAGAAGCCAAAGGCCAGACACAGAACTATCACAGCAAGGAAACAACTCTGACCTGACTTGGGATCTGGTTACTTAGAGAGTAAGACAGAAGTACTGTGACTATTTTTCCATGGTAGTATCATCCCCAAAGCTGAGGACCAGCATTGCACTTCTGCTACTAAGAATACTCACCCCACTAGTGCCAGAGATTTGATGAAAAATTCAAGGTTCAAAATATCATGACAAAATTTTTCTCATTCATTTGTAGGTTATTAATCAACAAGCTGCATTATTTTTCTCCAGTAGTATTTTGTGTCAGTTTTAAAGCTAAAAAAACCCATGTGGATAAACAGTTTGCATTTACTTAAAAAAAATTACATGAAAATACAGAATATAAGCAATTAAAATGTAGCCCTTTAACAGTAGTAGCAGGGACCATCACCACAATAAATGGTCTGGAATAGATATAACCACTGCATTACTCCCTTGACACACTTCCATAATTCAGTAAATCAGATATTCTGAAGGATTCCTTTCTTTCATTATGTTACCCACAAATATGACATGAACTTTGCATCTAAAATTCTAACTTAAAGCAAAAGCTTTTCCTCAAATTCTTATACTTCTTTGGATAAAGGGCCATAAATTATCAAGCATACAGAACCTGGTTATGACAGTAATTTCCTGTTTGACTACCTATGCACTAGAGCTCAAGGTAGTTTTGCTATTTTGTACTGAAAGCATCATCAACTAACTACTGTATGCCTGAAAATCAAAACAACTTTAAGTATTAAAAAATCATTTTTTGTAAAATTGCTCTATTCTAAAACAAGTATTTCTGGTATTTAAGGGTAAAAACGCACTTTCATTGAAATTCTGGTGCTTGCACATTGTCTGCTGTGTCCTATGGCTGCCTTTCCTTCTCTAGCTGCAAAGCCCGCTTGGCAGTGTTTTGTTGGTTTTAGGTACTTTAAAAGAAATCTAGATGAGAGCTATCAAGCCCTCCAGGTGAGCCTTCAGGTGTTTTATTTTATTTTAATCCATTCAGAAGGGCTATGTGTAATTATATGGTTTATCAATGAAACCTAACTACAATTTGGCATCAGTAACGTTTACAGTTCTGTAATGTATTGTAATAGTTTCAGATACTTTAAGAAAACCCTCCAAATACCGAGATGCTTATTGTAATTCCCTTTTAAAGATTCAAAAACCTTCTAATGACTTTGCAGTTCCTATTTTTGTCTTCTTTATAGCATATAGTATTATATATTTGAAATACGTTTTCCACATAAAATCAAACTTGAAAATACCCACTTCAAAACAATATTTCAGTAAATAGAGGGTTTAAGGCAAGTCATTCATTTGGAAAATTGATTTCCATTTGTTAATCCTAGATTGACACAATTTTATTCCACCCCATCAGTGCCTTGGGATACACAACGTACATTCAGCAAAGGGCACACATATGACCCTATGGACATACGTTGCAAGTCCTGAGTGCCCATTGAAATAATGGTAATATCTTCATATAAGGCGTGACCCACAGGGACATGGCATGGGAGGGGTTAATTTGTTTTGTTTCCAGTCTTGCTATTGTATGTGATTTTGCTAGGTAATGCATTCTTTTCTTACTAAACATCTTTGCAAACAAATACAAACCCCTTTAAAAGGTGCTAAAAATGGGTTTCTGAAAACATACAAAATATATTCATCATAGTATTTCTTCAATCACTGTTTTAATGCTTGATATCTGCAGGTTATTTCTTGTTTCTGACTGAAACTATTATTTGTTGTGGAATAACTGTTCTTTTGCAAAAGATTTTCTTCTTCTAGTTTTTTGGACCACACGGGCTGGATGCCTTCATGCCTTTTACTTCCTCTTTGAGTTCTTCTCAATGGAAAAACCAACAACACCAGGATGCTGGCAATATGAAGACAGAAATAGCAGGAGCTAAAAAACAAACAAAAATAGTAATTCAATAAAACTCTGACCACTCTTACAGGATGCTTAAGGGATAAATTGTCAAAACCTACTTGCATACAGTACTTTGCACATAAGACAGGAAAACATCAGTACTTCCTTTAAGAAAAGTAATAAGGGGAAAAATAGAAATTAAGTCTTCCCTTGCAGTACTTAGTGCTGTAACAAAGACTTAAAGTGAAGAGAAGTCTGCTTTCAACTTTTTTTTCACAAGTTACTTTTGGGAAGTCATTATCTAGTCTTGCTATAAAGTAGTTCAAGTGCATATAGTAATCCCAAAGGTACCGTCTGGTTTTGCTTTTGGTTCATTTTTTTCCCCTGCCTCAGGAAAAATAATTCTATTTTAATAGGAAAACAAGAGCACTTCATGCTTTCTCATACACAACACAAACTATGTTTGAGCACTAGAACAGAAATACAGTTTGCTCTGCTAACATATCAGCCTTATAATTATCACCAAAATAGCTTCAGAAATCTTATGCCACAGAAAATACTTCTATTCCGAGTTAAAGAAAAGAAAAAGGAAACAGGTAGAAATGTGCTTACCTGTAAAAGGTGAAAGAGGGTTTTACAGAGAGCAGTACAAATGGCACAACTGTGTAACTTATTGCTACTTGAGTTGCCATCCATGTTATAATATCATAACATAGTTTAACAGCAGGAGAGTCAACAAAATAGTGTCTGATATTGTTTCTTATCTGAAAAAGCAGATAACAGTAAGTTAGCTTAGGAATAAACTTTGAGAGCTATCTTACTGAGTTTGTTGCACTTCCACAAAGTTCATAGGATGAATTTAAATGCGATGGTTTGGTCAAGTGTCTTTGAACTATTCAAAGCACCCATCAACTTCAACAGAAGTCAGTTCAAATTCCCTGCCTCTCTGGATAGCGTGCTTCATCCAGCACAGGAATGTAAGTATTTATGAATTTAAGCAGAATTTAAATAAATTAATCCCTCTCCTAAATCCAATGCAATTTTGGGCTGCTTGTCTGAATGAGGCAGACATTCTGTGCTATCAAGCCATTCCGTAAATACAGTGTTGGAGTAAACAAGCCACAACGCTTCTGTTGAAAGCTTCTATATGGTAAGCCATTTTCATATACTTGCTAATGAGATACATTTTAGGACAAGGAGTGTATAAATCAGAATATACAAAATATCAGTTCTAATGACATATTTCAGGAGTCTTATAACAGCTAATATCAAGTGGAACTGTTATAAATGACTCAATTTTCTATGCCAAGTCTTCTTTTGTTCATAAAATTCTGTTCGAACAGTGAAATACCAAAGGTATTTAAAAAATCCAAAACCCACACAGGTTGAGTTTTATTTAAGTCTTTAAGTAAAAAGACACCAGTAGATCTTCACCCCTCCTTCCTTGGACTGATCTGTCATCCTTGTGCACACTCTTATTTACTGACAAGCCAAGATGGGCGCAATTCAGCCTTTCTGTAGCTTGGTATCACAGTTGCCACCTTCCAGCCACCTGCGCTGAGGCAATCCTCTCTGAAAAGCTGCACCCCAAAATACACAGTTCAGCTTCTTCAACCTTCAGTTTCTTTAGAACGTCTGATTCTAAAGAACATATCCAAGGCTAGTTCCTAAAAAAAACATTCTTTACATTAAAAACCTTTTTTACCCTTCCTGTCCTTCTTACCCAAGTTCTCCTGTAGATTCTGCATTCCCACACAGCCATTCTTTAGTTAAGCTAAGTAAAAAAAGTCATTCTAGCCACATACCCTTCATCCTGCCATCGGCCCCCAGTTTTTTCCTATGGTCATCCACAATTACTTGTTCCTGAGTTCTGTAAAACTTGGATGAAATTTCATGGAATTTCTTGTAGAGAATTTAGTATTTTAGGACTTGAAAGACAACTATTAAGATAAATCCCTAATTACCCCTAGTAAATACTTGACTATAAAATATGTAATGTTTAAAGCGAGTAAAACTAGTTGAATACGTGCTTAGGCATGACAGGGGAAGCAGTGTGGATCAGAGCTGCCAATCTTTGCAGTTAAAGGCTAGTAGAGTTATAATAAACACACTGAAGTACCTCTAATATATCGTATCTGTTGATATTAAGTACTTGTTAACAGAGAAACTCTAAATATTTTAATATCCTATTGACAAAATGAAATGGGAATACAACACAGCTTCCTAGCAAAGCCCAGAACCAAGTAGAGCACTCTGACTTACAATGGAGTCACCTTACTGAGAAAACACAACTTTTACCTGTCAACTGTCCCTGAACCTTGGCTTTTGCACCAGCCGCTGGCTGATAAATGTCAAAAGTTCACAGTGACAGAGTCTGGAAAGGAGGGAGCTATACTTATTGTAAAGAAAGGAGTCAATTCTGTCAAACAATGACTATACTCACATCTTTGTGAAGAAAGAGGAGGAGCATCTTGTTTTATTACTGTTAGCAACAATCAAAATCTTAAGTGTCACCTTCCCCTAGCTATTACAGCAACAAAGAGCAGTCTGCTTCGTTTCTCATTCTCCTGGTTCTTTCAACAGAAAAGTGGCCTGTTAAGCTGCTCTGACTGACATCTAATTTGTTTGTTCCTCTTTCCCATTGAGTAACTGATAAACCTGTCTCTGTTCTTAAGCAGCTTTCTCTAGCAGAACTGAGAGACATTTCTTGGCAGATTTTTTGGTTCCATATGGTTTTGAATAGCAGCTACAAAAGCTTGTTCATGTGACTGCATGCTGGATGGCCAATTCTGAATAGTAACTGCAGTCGAGATTTTTGTCTGCTGGTTAAGAGAGAGCATTCTTTAGTTACCAGCTTTACAATAGTACTGGACAGAAATTAGGGAGGGGGTGGACTCTATAAATATATACCATTGACCCCCAAATTTTAAGATACTCACGATCAGTGATTTTTCTCATCAGAGTTTTTTCAAAATTATCTTAGATAACACCAGACTGTTCAGCATGGCATAGTCATACATGATCAGTTAATACAGAAGAAAAGTTTCCACAAAAGATATGCTACAAAGATGTTATAGGCTGTGTACAGTCTTGCTTCTTTCCACCAATTAACCCCTCCTTACATTTAATCATTCCCATTGCTCTCGTAAATACAAAAGTAAACACCACTATTAGACAGACTGTACAACAACTGTAAAGCACATCTTTGGACTACAGAACATGACCAATTTTCTTTCCAAAACTTATTAAGAAGAAAATTTATTGGTACTTACAGCTCGTGCTGCTAGTGTCATTAGTATTCCTGTTAAAAATGTTAAATAATATCCTGGGTAAACCCCATGCCAGATGGCAGAAAGGATGAAGGTTTGGATCGTTGGGCTGAAGGTTGCTCGCTCATAGCACACTCTAGCAAGTCAAAGACAATTCAAGATAAATGAGACAAACCACCAACAATCTTCCCAGTTATCATTTATACTTCCACAACTTCCATCTCCAAAACATCATTTGCAATGCAATCGCAGTTTACTATTATTTAATAATGTTGCCACTATGACTTACAGTAAATACTTAAAGCTATTCACAGCTCCCAGTTTAACCCCCCAGTGCAAACCCATGCTCAGTGCCATCACATATAGTACATATTTATAACAAAGTGATACACAGGCAACCAAAGACAGGTGTAGGTGTTAATAAGGGATCTTGAGCCATTCAAGAACGTGTTTGAAAAGCTACACTGGAAGGCACAGACTACTCTGCAAACTCTTGTGATGAATATTTTTCATGACATAAAAGCAGCTTGTAGAAGGGGAAAAGTAACAACTACCTTCAATTTTGACTAATAGAGAGACTACAGCTGAAAATGTGTCCGTGTAGGGCAACTAGGTGAGCATGATGATGAAATTATAATTAATGACTCTAGGGATGTGAGAATATCAAATAAGGAGAATGCTGAACTCTGCTATTTAAAAATTGAGACTCTGAATTATTAGGCAAGGTCCTACAGTAAGGAATTCTAGAAGGAAGAAGGGAAAAAGGAATCCAAGAAAGCTAGTTTCTAAAAGAGAACGTTAAATGACACAATGACAAACCATCATGATGTGGAAGAATGATAGGAAACATGGTAAGGTCCTGATATAGCTTCATCAAGATTTCTTTAATGTCTTTAATGATCTGAAAACCAAAAAGCAACAGGAAATATGGAAACAGATGCACACTAGCATGAAGCAGAAATAAACAGCACAAGCATGAATGAACATAACTCTAAGGCTAACATACAAAAATCAGTTTTAACTAAAAAAGGTCATGGACACCAGTATGCAAAAAGGTTTTACAAACACATAGCAAGTAACAGAGAAAGAGAAGAGAATGCACATCTGTTATTCGAAGAGGACAACCAGCTAATGATACAGAGGGCCAAAACACTCACTACTAATGTAACTACTTTACTGCAACTTCCATACATACAAAAGATTGCTGAGACCAAATGATACAGTCAACATTAAAGAGCAGAAGGTAAAAAGAGAGGATCTGAATAGGGAAGGATCAAAAGTGTATTTTGCTAATTTAGCTTATTCCAGTCAAAGAGATGTGCTAAGTTCTGTCTCCTCAGTGGGGGGTACCAGTACAGCCCCCTCCCCTTACCAAAGGGCTTCACTAACAATGCCCATTAAGATGAGAACATGGGGATAAGTAGGGTGCAGTGCATGCATACATAGTACACAAAACTATCTGAGGACATTTGCCCCAAATAGACCATCTCAAAGAGGAAAGCAACATTGGCCAGACTAAACAGTGACCAGGGAATTTCAAAAATACTTTTGAGACAAAGACTTTATCAGCCTAGGAAGTACAAAAGCACTAGGAAAATTTGTATCTAGTCGGGGAGACTCTTGGAACAAAATACTAGTCATCAAAACCTGATTTGACACTGCCATTAAGTCACCCCACCAGCATCATGACCTCTGTCTCAGCCAAGACAGAGCATCCTCCCTGGCAGACACCAAGCAACCTGCATCCAGCTAGGGGACTGTCAGTGCAGTATGCAGGGAGCAATATCTCATCCTGATCAGCTGCAAGCTCGTGAACTCATGGAATGCTTTTCTGATCAGTATGTGAATCAGCAGGTTCACACAGAGCTGAAGCAGCCACGTCTCAGTGCATACAAACAGGGGGCCCACAATTCCAGAAGGAGGTGTGTTGTTGTATCCCACATATCCCTTGGAGTGGAGGCACAGTTTGCATGTAACTATGTGCATCCATCTGCGCTTTATAAACACCTTGGGATTAGTTAGGGAAGAATGTTTAGAAATGTTTATTAAACCAGAGCACTGAACATGTACAAAATGTATCTGTTCTAGTACTGATATTAATTCTGAATGTATATTTCAATGACTGGTGGTAAATTATGTCTCATTAATAAATTGATAAATGGTTCAATCTTCATATGGTTTAAAATATTTTAATTAAGCAAATTTTCCCCTGCAAAGCATTCAGGAAATAACAAAACTAACTAAATTAACTAACCAAATTTCAGCTATATCAATGCAAGTCAGATGAGCTGTATACTAGAAAAAAATCATCAGGCTCCAATTTCAAAGAGTAAAAAGCAAGCTTAAACTCCTCCATGGATTTGTTAATAATAAATCATGTTGAAATGCTTCATCTGACATTCCTAAAAGCAAACCAAGGAAATATGGTCATCACAATAGACTGAGAAAATCTATTCAAGTACAGGTAGTTCACATTATCTTATCCATAATTTGTTCTAGAAGTGAGAAGATGCATCAACTGTTCAGCAAGGTGCCGCCTTCAGTCTGGTTCTATACTTTTCCTACTAGCCTGTCTGGTGGACTGAGAAGCGTATTTTCCACCTTGTCTTCCCTTCCTTTTTTTTGGGACGGGAGGTGGGGTGGATGAGATTGTCATTTTTCCTTAGTAGGTAGAGTACTAGAATCCAAAATGATCTTGACAGACTTGAATGATGTTCTGAAATCAACAAGATGAAGTCCAAAGTACAGAACTTATCTAATAAGAAAAGGGCAAGATACAAAACAGTACCCATCCCTGTAACATTACTGAAAAAGTGTGGCTGAGCATGAATATGAATCAACAGTATGAAACACTGAGTATCAGCTGAGCATGAATCAACACTAGATTGCCGCTGCAAAAAAAGACAGATATAATACTGTATTAGAAAGATATCTAAAGAAAAGAAAGGTAATTAATCCACTCAAATAATTCAACTCTGCCTGTAACAAGCCAGGGAAAGACCTTGGAGGTCTTAGAAGTACTACATCCACCGTGAGGAGACAGGAAGTTTGGAAGTTTAAGAGCAGCCCCGAAGAGAAGGACTTGGGGGTATTGGTTGATGAGAAGTTGAACATGAGCCGGCAGTGTGCGCTCGCAGCCCAGAAAGCCAGCCGTGTCCTGGGCTGCATCAAAAGAAACATCAGCAGCAGGTTGAGGGAGGTGATTCTCCCCCTCTCCTCTGCTCTCGTGAGATGCCACCTGGAGTGCTGCATCCAGCTCTGGGACCCCCAATTTAAGGACATGGACCTGTTGGAGCAAGTCCACAGGAGGGCCACAAAGAGGTCAGAGGGCTGGAGCACCTCCCCTATGAGGACAGGCTGAGAGAGTTGGGGTTGTTCAGCCTGGAGAAGAGAAGGCTCCAGGGAGATGTTATGGCAGCCTTCTGGTACTTCAAGGGGGCTACAGGAGGGATGGGGAGGCACTCCCCCCAATTTAAGGACATGGACCTGTTGGAGCAAGTCCACAGGAGGGCCACAAAGAGGTCAGAGGGCTGGAGCACCTCCCCTATGAGGACAGGCTGAGAGAGTTGGGGTTGTTCAGCCTGGAGAAGAGAAGGCTCCAGGGAGATGTTATGGCAGCCTTCTGGTACTTCAAGGGGGCTACAGGAGGGATGGGGAGGCACTCTTCATCAGGCAGTGTAGTGATAGGAGGATGGGTAACAGTTTGAAGCTAAAAGAGGGCAGATTTAGATATTAGGAAAAAACTGTTTACTGTGAGGGTGGTGAGGCACTGGAACAGGTTGCCCAGGGAAGCTGTGGATGCCCCATCCCTGGAGGTGTTCAAGGCCAGGCTGGATGAGGCTTTGAGCAACCTGGGCTAGTGGAGGGTGTCCCTGCCCATGGCAGGGAGGTTGGAACTCGATCTTTACAGTTCCTTCCAACCCAAACCAGTCTATGATTCTATGTCAGAAGAGAGCAACAAGAACCATACAGGTTTTGCAAATATGACCAGAGACAAATGGAATTAGATGTTTTATTTGGAAAAAAAGAATGAACAAGCTGAAGGGGAACTTCACATCTTCCCCAGTCAGGAAACATTATCATGATATATACATATTGTTGATATATGCTACTATGTAAATATCTATTTTAACTTGCATGCTTGTAACAATTATATATTTGAACTGCTGTATTTTGTGATCTACACTAAATGCTTATTAAACTTCTTTATGATCTGTAGATCCATTAATTATGTTTTTACAAGGAGTTTGTTTTTACACACAATCAGCGTTTGTTTAAGTCCTGAAATTCTGTCGGTTTGGTTTCTCTTTAGAGAGTATTAAAAAAGAACAGAACGAATGCTGATGTCTGGTATTTCGTGTGAGAAAAATGCCTAAGATTTTAGGTACTTCTATAAATGGTAAACAAGTGAGGTATTAAAAGTGGGTGTTTAAAGTAAGACCTGAACTTGTCCTCTATTCAAACTGCTGTAGCATTACAACTGACCAAATGATTGGTAATATATACTCTGTACCGCTATTTATGGTCCTCATATATAATCATTAAAACAATCTTTCAGTTGCACAAGCCTTCAAGAAAATATCAACTCCTGTCCCCTTCACTGTGGTAGAATCAATATAGATTTAGACTATGCTCAAAGATTCTTCTACAATTGTTCTTAAAAATATTTATTAAAGGAGATGCTTTAATTTTTCTTCATATCTTCTTTTAATGTCAACCCTGAGCAATTGATTTGCATTTTTTTCTTTCAATTTTTAACAGAAATGTTACTCATCTCCACTAAAAGGAGTTTTCATTTAGCATCATTCCATTTAGGAGATTTGAAAGTTCACTGAAACACCACCTTTTCCTATTAAGTTTTAATACTGATAAACTTCTGTTCTCTAACTAAATTAAAATGTATTTTAAAATAGCTAAACAGCTTATTTGCTTTATTAAATGATACATTTCAATACCTGCAAGCCTGCAATTTTTCCTTGCTGACTGTCCTAGCAATAGATTCTAGTTGCCTATTGAGCCAACTAGAATAATCACATAAAATTCAATTTCTGTTTTTAACTGGGTCAGAAAAATATTTAGGGAAGAAATTAGGGAAGAAAGAATACACTATAAAGAAATTTGATGGAAGAAACATCCTGTTGCCAGACATCCTAGAGTAAGAGATAGAGTCCTCCAAGTGATGCCAAGATTGGCGTCTCAGCTAAATTTCCATCTATTCATAAAAGATCAGCTAAACAGAGACTGGAAGAAGGGAAACAACACCTGCACACTGACAAGAATACTTTTTAAATTTCTAGTTACCACAAAGAAGTAGTAAAAGCAGAATGGTGTAGTTCACTGGGCACTATACCTGTTACCAGACAAGGAAAAAAGTGCATCTGAGGGATACTCATTTGCAATTTTTGTTAATAGCACACTGTAGAGTTTGATATTTGCCATGCACTCATTATAGAAGGAGCACAGAAAGTTTCCTCACAGAATGTATGGAAGTTCCTGTATCACTGTGTGGCTAAAAATAACACAGCGCTTCCACAGGCTAAGATTTACATTTAGCCTGCTGCTCTCAGCAACATGCACTGCTTTGAATGCTGGGAGGAAAAAGAAAAAGACTCGTCTCCACAGATGTTTTTGGCTCCCTATGACCAGTGAAGAAAAACAGTTTCTACCACAACATGATAGTTTACACTAAAGAGAGAAGTTCTAAATTCAGAGGCTTTAATTCAAGTCTTACAAAAAGAATGTCTGGTGCATTTGCTAAGCAGATGATGTTTTGTGGGGTTTATCTTTAAATGCTATTTTCAAATAAATATTTATCTAAGAAACTTCAGTGGAGAAAAGCTTTCTTTTAAGAAATAAATACCTTTTAAGCCATAGAGCTGTTTGGATATTCCAGTTGTCAAGAAACATCTTGAAACTTGTGGAAAACTGTAAAGTAAAAACAAAATAATTATTTCCATAATTGTAAAGTGTTACAAAATATTTCAAAATTCTGACATATAAATTCTAAAAAAACTCTGACTTTGTGATGAGATAAATAAGTTATTTACTCAACTACTTATAACCACAAAATATTTTAAAAGTCAACTCACAAGTAGAACATATTCAAAACAGATTCTATTTTCCATCCTTTCCTAAAGGTGTGAACACGTCAGTTCTGACTTAGAACATATTCACTGTCTTGAGGAACAAAATGCACAGGAAAACTTACTGAAATTACAAGGAACTACCTACATGGGCACATATTTTATTTGAAAGAGCCAGAAACAAACCTCTATTTGCTGGATTCTCAGATTTGATATCAGATCCCAACGTGTAACTCCATTTTTATCATAGCCTCTAAAACCAAACCCTGCTGCATTATTAATTGCATCTGCTGCAATGAAACAAAAAGAAACAGATTAATTATAAACTGCCTGTACTACAAACTGCATCACGCAACAAGTAGTTTGTTCACAATCTCTATCACATTTTAAAGGCTACATATTGATTTTTTTAAAATGCTGAGGATCACCGTATTAGACACTTGAACAAACAGAAAATAATCCAAGCAACACATCAGCTTCCAATACAAACCTTGTAAAAAAGCAAAAGAATGAAAAGTAGCACTGTGTCACACTAAAGATGTCCCCCCTCTCTCATACCACCTACTTAGCCTTGCTTGAGCAATTTCAAAGAAAAACAAATTCCAAAGAGACACATCAAGACTACAAATGAGTGGCGGGTCTTAACGACTGCAGATAGCAGCTCAACACTCAGATGCACATTTTTGGTCTTCATTATGCAGCAACAGTGATGTATAAAGCATAAAGAAAAACTGCACAATTCACTCCAAGCAGGTGCACAGTTACAGCACCACACACCCAACAGAAGAAAACAGTAGCTTCCTAAGCAATGCAGAGTTTGTCAGACTGCCACCAATGGCACAAGGCGGCTGTTAACACTGCTGAATGCAAAGGGTTTACCAGGCATGACAAAGGTCAAACAGTTCAAACCAAACAATACTCTTCCCTAGGAGAAAAAAGCTGCTACCATCATCTGGACTACACAGGGATGTCAGTCCAAATACCACCTGTCACCCTCAGTCATCACCTTTGCTTTGGCTTTGTTAGCTCGACACTGAAATTTCCTCAGCTGTATTTCTCCAATTAGGATGGCCACTTACAAGGAAACAAGTTGGTTTTTTCCCCCCAAATCCTGCCTCTGTTGAGGCAGGCACTTGGTTGCATGCACCCAAACAGGTACACACATCCGTGAGGCATGGCCCTACCCATGTGTCCACTTACGTGGATAAACAAGTGGCCATGGGAGAAGAATGCCAGCTGCTCCCCCAGCTCAGGGGAGTCCTGAGGAACTGGAAGCAAGGTAGGCAAAGGCTCTGCAGAAGCAATACAGATCTAGTCCTCCAGTTACAGGACATGAGCCCTCTCTATTAGCTCTGAATTCATTTAAAGCACTGTAAACAGACTGTCACCTTTTACATTACAGCTAGCAAGGCAAGAGAAATTGCTTGGTTTGTATTACCATATGAAAAAGAATTTACTTTATACAATAGTGACATGTAAGAGAAATACATCTTTTATGCATTTTCCTTTCTTCTCAACAACTTATTCAAGGTATTAATGCAGTGTACTTGGACAGTAAAAGAAACAATTGACTGAAACTGGTCCTTTCCTCAAGTTCAGTTTCTCCATTTATTTACCAGTCTGGAAGATGGCTTTGTGACATTTGATTTAATATAAGGTAATCTATAGTATTTTTATTTCCTCATCAATTACTGTTTCAAAACACATCTTTGAAAGTAACAAAAATTGCTGCTATACTCTTGATATCACTGATGTCAACAATAATTAGACAATAATTTTATGCTCAGCTAGAAGCAGCTGAAGACATGAACTCTATCATCTCTTGCTAGCTAGAGTACAAAGAGTAAGTACTCATTTTATTAACAAGCATTATAGTAATTCATTTTATTAACCGATTTATTTTTTTTCCTTAGGTGCTGAGAGTAGCAATATACAACACAAAAGCATAGCATCCAGTAAAACTGTCAAGGTCCCCTCACATTCTACTCATACCATTAGAAATCTAGATGAGGTAAAGCGGAAGGAAGAAGGTTAAAAAAAAAAGTTACTTAGCAAACTAAAAGTACAGAGTTCATCTCTTTTCTTTTCTTCAATATTTTACCATAGGAATGCTAGCTCTACACTGCTAGCAACCGCAGAAGGAGAAATCTATCTGAAGTATTTCAGGGAAAAAAAACCCAACAAAGATTCTTCATTTTTCAGATTACTCCTACTCTTTACAGACCATGATGCTGGTGCATAAGAGCACAATAGTCAGAATTATTCCATTCCACAACAAGCCCCAGAATTACTATATCCAGACAAGCTGAAAGCACTTCATTCATTGACCAGGAATGAAACCAGCAGCTGTAAATGAGTCATGCTGCTCTGCTACACTAAAGCGTTCTTTACTGCATTGTTTCCCACAGATTCTCTCTCAAAAGAATTATGAAACAAATATGTAAAACTGGAGAGGAGGAGGAAGCTGATGAAATCTGTTTTGTGAGCCACTTCCAAGATGTCACCTTCCATAAACACAGCATTTTGCTGCTGTGTGCGGTGGGTTTTTTTTCAAATAACATGAAGTGAAAAGCAAAACGTTTTTTAAACTATATCAGCTATTCAGTGACTGGGTGTTCTCCTGCTGGTCAATTAGAATTTTTAGTAAACAAAGACTAAAACTGAAGTGTCACCCATCAAATTCTTAAAATACTACTGTGAATGCCATCTACCATTAACAACACTATATCTGAATTTCAATACATTAATTTTTCCTTCATGTTTGAATAACATCAAACAAATTACTGATCACTAACCACACAAAGAGGCTTAGAATAACTTTTTAGATACACCAAACCAAAGGGCATAGCACAATAAAAACATCATGGATTGTACATCAGACTAGTTTTACTGCAATTGTTAAAAAGCAAAAAAAGTCATTGCTTATTAACACACTATCACTCTGCCAAAAACCTCATGTGTCACTCAGATTTGTTCAGGAGACCACGATCTCATTTGCAACTCCGCCACAACACTGTGCTTAGATTTATGGTAAGTTTTGTTTCTAAAAAAGAGACATCATTCAATATACTTTGACAATACCTTGTAATACTTAAATGTAATAATGTTTTCCCGAGGCCTCAAGAGGGCACTGTCACTTTTTAATACATGCTTACTGTGACACATCTCAAATGAAGTTCAATACATACACTTTCTTTTACACACACAGACACTTACCCAAAGTCCATGCAAAATAATACTTGGGTCTGGCAGCCATAAGAGACACATACAGGTAGAAAAACCTTAGAGGCCATGATGCTGTAGCTCTGAAGTTCTCATCAATGTTGTATTCCACAGGCAAAGTTTTTGTAATAGTCATGTGGAAGAATAAGGACAGTCCACATATTAAGAGTTTCTGTGCCACGGCTATCTGAAAAGTTCAAGATGGGGAGACTGTGTAAACCTCATTTTTTGTTAATCTTCTGGAAACAAAGGCAAGTTATAATCTTGCTCTCCTAAAGATATATATAGAGATATATATCTACATATGTCAATTTTTCAGTAATATATATTACTTTAAAACTTTAAAATAGTTGGTAACACTTTATAGATGCTCAAGGAATATTATCTTGATTAAGTTGTGAGCACCACTTCTGGCAAACACAGAAAATCCAATCTGATCACAGTGAGCCTCTAAAAACCCTTTCAATAATGGGAACACCTTTTGCAACTCCAGGTTTTTATTTCACTGTCAAATTACTGAAGCAAGTAAATTGTCAAGTCATTATAGCACAAAGCATACAATCTAGGACAAGATGAGCATAATTATTGCAGAGATTCCAAAAACAATGGCAAAGCTTCAGTTCATTTTCGGTAATCTTTGGCATGATGCAGGAGTTCAACTGCTGCTCAACTCAATGTATCAATCATTTCTGTTAGATTATTACAATATTACAATATGTAAATTCTAAATCAACTAAAATGAATTTACAGCCAAAATACCTCACTTCTACATAGTCCTGTTTTCCCAACTAGAATGACCAGGCTATAAGGGGTCAAATAATACACTCACCGACATGTAAAAATATGTTGTTCAAGTAGGACCTGGACTCAGCTTTTCTCAAAATTCACTTTTGCTATAGCCACCACATTAAAAAACTATTTTCAGGAAAGACCTTTCTACGGTTCTGTTATAAAACACGCAGAACAATAATGCACAGCACGGCATTCACTGCTTTAAGTGACTTGTCTGATCCACATCCCAAAGTGCAGACATTCTGTGCAAGTTCCTAAAGTAAAACCATTCTTTTGTAGGTGCTTGTTTAGTGTGTGAGAGCTAGTTCATTTAAATCTAATTTTCAAGTTTTGACTGTAAGTAATCTCAGTATTTAAACATTACAATTTTAATTTACATTGCAATTCTACAAGCATTAAACTTGGCAAAAAAACAAACTATTTTTATTTGCAGCATCAGAACAAAAAGATAACCAGAATCCTTTTTCTGTCCAGCCTGCTTCCAGTATGCCTGCCCAAACTCTAAAAGATAACATTCTGCTTCACTTAGGGTGCAGCTTCACATATCTAGTTCCAAAACAAAGAGTAATTCTGTTCCATGATACAGAATAGAGCATTAAGTGCCCAACTGAAAACACAGATTTCCGCAAGACACACAGCATCAAAGATTCACCCAGTCACACAGATGTAAGAGGTGGTACAACCCGATCAAAAATTAGACTTGGAAAAGCTGTAGAATGGTGAGGCTAACTTTGGATATTACATGTATTTCATGGGGCTCATCTCAGAAGGTATTTCAGAGAGCATCAGAAAACCCAGCTAATTAAACAAACCAGCTGGATAATTCAGCAGGCGACCACCTATTAACAACTAAAGCTGGTGTTTAATGATTTGTTTCTACTTGCTTTGTAATAAACATCATTTTAATATTTAATCTATTACAAGAGTTCAAAATAAAGGGCATTAATGTTCTAAGTGTTCCTTTGTTTTTCTAACAACTATTAATCCATCTTCTTCTTTGCTAGAGCAGAGGGAAAGTTCAGTTGGCCTAACTTCTTCAGAAATTTAAGTAAGAATGGATGTTCAGAAAATCAATTACTAACACTAATGAACCTTTAATTTGGTATGCAATATCTCATATGTGCAGAAGTTGGATATCTGTAAATACCAAAAGGCATCAACCCAAAATTCTTAAGACAGTTGCAAGAATTTAACTTCAATGTCTAAGCCACATTTAATTTAATCATAAGAAACAGTATTTATAGGCTGATAACACTAACATGCATATAAAATATAAGCATAAACATATAAAGTATGTGATTTCCATATGAAGATCTCTACAAAAGTCTCAAAATATGTTTTGGTAGCTTATAACTAATGTTATCTCTCTTTAGAGGCTTGCTTTTTCCTGCTGCCACTATTCACTAATTTTTCTATTGGTAAATAAAAATCATTAATCTGCCTGTTCAACCCAAAATATGCTGAATACCTCTTTAAAGGTTAAGTAAATCATGGAGGTCAAAACCCTTCTTTTAAGGTAAAGCATCAGAGTTCCAACAAAATTTATATTAGGAAAAAAAAAATGAACTCATACAGGTCTCTGCCATCAATTGTACTTTTAAAAAATAAATGCTTCAGTTTTCAATCTGTAGTTTTAGAAAAAATAGTGTAGAAGGAAGGTGTTTTAATTTATTAAGTATCTAAATTATGTATTTATACAAATTTTTTTAGCAGCAACATATAGGTGTAGGGACAAAGCATTACTACATCCAGAAACAGCATGGCTTTTTTTTTTATTATTTTAAATTATACTACTTCACTCAATAATTATAAATCTCGGAAACCCAATCAACCCTGCTGATAGCACTTAACAAGAATCAGTATCAGACAGTGTCCTTAGCAAACAGCGATGGCGATATCTCCTGCCTCTACAAAGACTGGGAGCTGCAGTTTCAGGCCTGGCTGAAGCAGTGTTTCTGAAGGACAATCCAAACACAGGCTGCAATGCAAAGCAGCAGCCCTGCCCTGTCTCCTCATCTTGGCTGCAAGTTTTTGCTCTTTTTCCTTCTAGTGAGTCAGATTAGAGAAACAAACCACGTGAAAACTGTAGGCTTCTGGTGTTCGGGGGTTGTTTTGGTTTTGGTGGTTTGTTTTATTTGTTTGTTTCTGGGGGTAAGGAGAGTTGTTTGGGGTTTTTGTGTTTTGTTTTGGGGAGGTTTGTTTGTTTTAATGACAAGTTAGTCTTAGGTTGGATCAAATGATCTGAATCAGACCACAACACAGTGCAATGCACGTTAGCACTGCTAGGATAAGCAAAGGACCCAGAACCCACAGCCAGGACCTACCATATTGAGCAAGAGTTTATACTTCAGTTGGCTTAAATAGATTAAACTACAGCCTGAGCCTTGTTTACACCATTTTTGAACAAATTCACACAGAAATAAAAGTCCTCACCTGACACCAAAATAATCTATCGTTCAATTACCTATAGAAATGCATTGGGTAAAACATTAATTCACTTCCAATTGCTTAATTAACTAGGTTATTCATACAAGCTTCTTTGCCAAGGCATGAACAGGTAATTACTGGATTGCACATTCACAAGAGTGAATACAAGTATGAAGTAACTAATTTAAAAGTTTGAAGTTTAATTTCATTCACTCTAAAGTTTACAATTTATCAAAATAACTGTTCTGTTAGGGAATTAAAAGCCACAAGTTGCAGGATAACTTTGACCTCATATGAAGTAAAATACACAATTTATTTTACAACAAAAAGGTAGAAAAGCCTGGGTCATTAGTTTTGACGAACAAGAAATGGGTATAACTGTATAAAATATCAAATATGCTCAACACTGTGAAGAGAATCAGATAGGACTATAATTACAGTGAAAGCAAGATACCTAATCAGAGAAAGGAGTTCAGGAACAGCTCTCTAATTGAAGCAATAAAGATAAAACACTCAGTGAGCTCAGGAATTTCATAAATATAGTGCTGATAAACATGTATAATATATAAAAATATATACAAAAAAAGTAGAAAAAGAATCTTTAAAACTTTTATTTGAATCAACTGGTTGTTCCTGGTTGATAAAGTATCATTATGGAGCTCAACAGAATATTGAACTATATTAAAGCATATTATTTTGGGGATGTTAGAACCTCAGGTAAAAATTATGGGCAATCAAGCAAGAACTTTATAACCTGTAGGAAGAGTCTGCATAATAAGCAAGAAAGCAGGTATCTGCTGACAGGAATCTTGTATTTTAAGGGTAGCTATAATAAAAAGAAACTTACAAAGACAGATATTAATTTCTGAGAGTTGACACCACTTTGAGCACCAACAATTGATAGCTTGCAAAAAGGCACAATAGGAGGGATATAAGAAATAAGTTTTAATATGTTAACTTGATTCATTTAACATGCAATGAACACAGCAAAAATACTAAACCAAGTTAACATCATGCAGTTGATACACAGTGTAGAGGAGGAGGCTAGCATGAACTACATCGGTTGTGTAATTATACTTAACAAGAAATGAAACTTACTGTAACTCAGCTGAAGGATTGTTTTTTTTTTTTTTCATTTACTACATTAACATTTGCTGATCCCCATTACATTTCATTTTTTGGTTTACCTGACATTTATTCTTTTTGAAATAATACCATGAGAATCAAGGAACAAAATTGAAGTGTTAATATGAAGTTAATGGTATTTAAACATTCTTCTAGAACAAGACAATGAATATTTTAATTGATGCAGCAAATGCAGTAAAATCACATCATCCATATTTCTCCAAAAGCACACAATATCTGCTGGTGTTATAAAATGCAGCTAGATTTCTCTTAACACCAGTTGGGAGATGAAGTATCAACAGCATACACAGCTTCTCTTTATTTTCATGTCAAAAGCTAATGCAGCATAAATTGCAAAAAGTTTCACGCATCTTAAGAGCAATTAATTTTAAGGAAAACCTTCTTTTACCTAAAAGAAGAATCCATCAAAGGTTTACACTTTAGTTTCTACTGACTTTGTTGAGATTGCTAGCAAGATTATGTGGTAAAAAGCTAGGAGGTCCTACCAGGCAATCAGTAGATGCATGTCCAGAAGTACTGACACTGGCAGATTTGGTTAGTTCCATTTATTTGCAATAATTTTACTACCTAATATTTTTCTGCAGAAATAGGATTTTAGTACATAAGATGTGATGCCTTTACTGAGCCAAAGCAATGTTTAAAAACAACAGAGGTTTCTGCAACTTCGTCAATACAACACATCAGTGCAGACTACAGACTATGAGGTGCCAATCTATGCAAGGAATTCTCCCGTGCCTTTTGCTTTCCCAACTACTCACTCCACAGCACACTACTATGAGCTTAGGTGCTTTGCCAACATGTGGAGCAGTTTTAAGTGTTATCATCCTCTAACCACTAGTTTACATTCCTGCGGTGGAAGTTACTACAACCACGCAAGATGGGTAGAACAGAATGTGCAAAGAGTCCTTATCCACCTTCAACGGATGGAAGTGGTTGGAGATGGCACAACCACTTGGGAGGTGCTCCCTGTTAGCCCAGCTGTGGGGATGGTAACCTCTAGGTGGTAGGATGAGACAAGCAGCTACATGTGGCCTTAAGTCAGGCCATACAATATCTCTTTAAGGTATGATCAACTGGACTTGGTTCTGTATATATTCAGACTCTTTTCCAATAATGGAACAAAGAGAAAAAAGAAACATGTTGTATGGATTACTAGCTATAACACTATGGGTAGTACATCTTTCACTACACCTTCAGATCAAAATCCATCATTAATATCTCTGCATGAATGAAACCAAGAAAAACATAACTACTTCTATGACTGCTTTTCAACTTCATACATACGAATGTTTTCTACTTACTGCAAGAAGACATTAAAAAACGGTAAAATTTGAAAACATTCATGAAAGCCTGCTGGAACTTTTAAGTCTCATTAGCTTTCAGATCACAAAGTGTGCACTTCGTCCTTGCCAGGACTTTATTTGTGCACGGATATGCTTTGAAGGAAACATGCACGAGCTGTTTTAATTTAAAGATGGCTTTTTACCATATAAACTGGTTAGGAAGATCCAAGTTAATCTGCTTTTATCCACAAGATCCAGACTGGAAACCAGGAAGAAAATTTGCCGCAAAAAAATATTTAACTTTTTGAACAGGGAACTATACTGTTGATGAATGAACTCCAGATACAGCTAAGAAGTTATGCCTGTAAATGAACAGTGCAAACCAAGCTTTTCATGCAATGATTACATAAGCATCGGCACTGCAAGAGTCATACATCTTACATTTGGAGAAGGATCCGTTTGTTCGTATTTTGTATCTTCCTTCCCATTTGCTTCAGACTGTTGCAGTTGGTATGATCTGCCTTCAATGAAAGTAATATAGTCTTTGTAAGAGCATAACGGGCCTGCCAGGATACCCATGAAATTACAGTTGTAACTTAAATACTCCAGTAGACTTGGCATGCGTCTGCAATTCAAAGACAAGCAACTTGTGAGATGGAATGTGTAGTTCTACAGAATTTCCACAGTAGGAAAACTCATACTCCATGTTATTGCTTACTCTAATTGCAGTAAAAACCACATGCAGAAAAGCAGTTTTGTGTGTCGTTTGTAATCACAGCTTAAAACATTCTACACTTAGTATTTCTTTCCAGTCCATACTGAGCATTTTCAGACAGATGTCCTGAACTCTGGTGACCTTCTCCTTGCCCAGTAGAGGTGTTCGACTGAAGCTGAGCCCAGGGAAGGAGAAGGAAGGGTGTTTACTTAGGTGGTGTTTGTCCACCTGCTTATGTTTTTTTTGTTTGTTTGGGTTTTTTTTTTTTTTAATCAATAACTGAATCAGTAAAAAAAGCTTCTGTTAACTGGCAATAATTTCAGTTAAGGAAAATGCCTCAAGTCAAGACTGTTTACCCAGAACAAGATGCTATTTTCAAGTTTCTTGAATAAAGAAAGGAGAAAAGGTAAGTTAAATACTGAAAAACAGAATTAAACAATCATGTTCCTTCACCAGCTACTTTATATGTGCGCTAAATGTTAATGCTATATCAGGCAGGCGACTAGTTAATTTGCACAGACTGCATAGAAGTTAGAATGTCTTTCATGAAGTATAAAGCCTACTACTAATGATATTTTCCAGGAAAATAGATGTGTGAATTAACCTACAAATATAACAAGCATGGATCTGTTTCAGGTAAGTTTGTAAACTCTGTCTCGAATGTGAACTGTAACAATTCCATAGAGCATTAATAAAGCACACAAAGCACCAGCTTCTCCCCACTCACAAAACTAGACTCTCAGAGATGTCTGAAAGCCTACCTTACAGCCAAGCACCTCTGTGATGGAGTCAAATCTTCGTTTTTCCGAAACATTCCTAGGGAAGAGGACAGGAAAAAGGAAAAATAAAGGAAAGCTAAACCCCCACACATTAATTAGCAGTTTCTTTATGCAGCAGAGCAAGCCTCATGCTGCAATGTAATTTCTTACGTCCTCAAGTAATTCCAGAGGTATTATGTCACATAACATTTTTGCTGGAGTTGAATAAAACAATTCTTACTGTTGACAAAATTACAAACTCTTGTACCCTCAGTTTTATCCAACAGTGCCTGAACCTGAAATCACACAGATTTCAGTAAAGCATTAAGGAGGCTTGTAATAAGTGTTGACAAATATAACTCCCCCTACAGTGGTTAAGATTTCAAAGTCTGCAGGTTCTGAAATCCTTTATACCCACTCCTGGAAATTGGACAAGCCCCAAACCCCTTTCAACACTGCAGTAACCCAGGGATGTTACACTAGTCATTGCACTTTCGATGCATGGAACATAGCCCAAAATAGATTTAAGCAATTCAAAACATATGGGTGAGCTCAAGAGCACCTTCATGCTGCAAGTAAAGATTGTAAACAGTGAAGCAGGGAAAACAGTACAGGGTGTGTGTCTTTTTCATGAGCCCTAGCGGGAAGCCCTAAGCCCTGCTAGCAGAAGGGGACAGGCCAAGTCTAAGTTCAGCAGCAAGACTGAATTTACCTTCTTGCCATACGCAGCACTTTCTGAAATGCTGCTGGCCTACCCTTGAAAAACAGGCTTCAAAATTTGGACTCCCATAGAAGCAAATAGTAAAAAATATGACCTTCAACACTTTAAATGATTACAAAATACACTCATTCAAGGGCAGGGGCACAGAAGGTGCAGAGCACCTTTCTTCAGACAGTCCTGGTTTACACCAGCCCGCACTGTTTGCCAAAATGACTGCTTCACCTCCTTCTGCAGCCTCTCCACTGGTTCAGCCATTAGCACATCCATCCATTCACTGCTAGTCACATTTCCAAGTTTTCTTTGCCATCACAAGCACTAGAAAATTTATTTTCATAAGCATAGCTTCCTACAGGAAATGAAGCTTATAGGATCCCACTTCAATTATCTACCTCCCTAGCAGTTCTTAAACCAAACAGCCTATTTCCAACCAAGTTTAATGAAAGAGTAGAGGTAATATAGATAGAAAGTCCACTGTGCTTTATGAAAATAGGTGTTTATATACAAGATCCTCCTCCACTCCCAGAAAGGTTGCCTTCAAATCCCACCCCTTGGTGTCTGTAAATCCACAGAGGGGAGCCCTTATATGTGATCCAAGCATAAGGCAAGTATCAACTGGAGACTTTTTTTTTCTTTTAAAGATCTCAAAATCAGTCAGGCTGAAGACAAAAAAGATCGGGGGAGCAGGGGACAGAAAATCAAACCTTGTTTAATGCTACAATTTGTGGAAATACTTCTTATCTAAAGAGAAGATAAATCTGTTGTCTTGAACTACAATAATGTGACTTCAGGAACCGTGACCTACACACACTTATGACTTTAAAATTGCACTTCTAGTCTTCAACAGAGCTGAGACAATACAGAGGAGTCAGCAAATTGCCATCTGCTCTCTTCCAATATGACCTGGAAAAATACCTTCCTCAGTCCTGATCCTTCACAGTGGAAGGTCACCCCACTCATACCCACTCAAGACAAGAAACAGAAGGACAAAGCATCACCCCAAACTTCATGCAGACACTTTCTCTTCCACATCATTATGTTTTAAATCTTCACATCTTCTCCCTGATGCTATAGCTGAGACTTCTATGCTGATAACTGTACTGAATAAAAAATGTGGGAGAAGCATTTTAGAAGGTCCTTTAACCTTTAAGCTGTAAGATTACAGTTCTCAGGTAGTGAATCTTTGAATTTAACACAAACTTAAACAGAAATTTAACACAAAGATTCCTAGGGATAGATGTAGATAACACAACACGACTAGTGTAGGGAGGTAGCTCGTACAGAGCCTTCAGTCTCTCACACAACACAAACTGATCAGAGCAGGAGCCTCCTTCACTGTTACATTCCACATGAGTATTTTACCCTTAAGTCAGAGAGAGGAAGCAGTCACCAAGCACGTCCAAATGAACTTGCAAAAAGCTAGACTAACCACTAAATATAGGCAATTAGTCAAAGGAAAGATTTCACACCATTAATGTGGTATAGAAAAGGAGGGAAAAGCCTCAAACCTGAAATAGAGGAATCTAACAGTGAAATACGACCAATACTTTTGGAGGGGCAAGGAAGAAAGAATTGGCATATTTAAAATGGGTTCAAGTTACATACATACATAGACAAGAAGTCACTTAACACCTAAATAGCTTGGTGAGCAACACATTTGATGTCTCAAACATACCGCATACAAGTAAGCCTCTACTGATTTTTCAGTTCCCTATCTCACTAAGATTACCCTCCAGCCAGCAGCTGCTTTGAGGTCAGTGCAGTGCCACCTTTCACTGTATTCTTCTTTAAATGTCTTCTCAGTGCCTTGAAGGCACATTTACCATCTTTGCATAGCAGGCAAGAACAACGAAACCACTGCTCTGACAGTGTCACACTCTTGAAAGCTTTCAGGAAGCTACTGTTAACATTTTTTAGTTCACAGAAAATACATAGAGAAAAGGGGAAAAGGTGCTCTTATATTGATGCTTATCTAATATGAGATGAACTGTCATATATGCATTCAATACTTCCCAGGCAGTGTATCTGCCCTTGGGAACACAGGCCTCATAAATCGTAGCTGTTCCCTACCTACTACACGCTGGAGCCGAAAAAAACCCACTTGAGCAACACACCACTGCCAGGGAACTCATGAAGTTTTGTAACCTTTCTCTGGGGATTGTGATAATTGTTTTCTCCTGTCCTAAAGCAGAAGACTACTGCAATGGCTGCAGCTTTTAGTTGCTACCAAATCACACAATGGGGATTAGAGAAAATGGGTTTTATCGAACATCTGTTAGAGAGGTGAAATCATTTGGTTACTCGGCAACTTTAACTCAGTTTTCTCATCTGTGAAGTAGGAAATGCTCCTATGATCCTTTCTTGGAAACAGATTTTTGTAAATCATCAGTAACAAACTTTATCCCCGGTGGTCTAGATCATGAGGAAGCTGCATCTTTTCATTCCTCCTCAAGAGACCACATCCTGATGGTAACAAAATCAACATCTTTAGGTACACACCAATATCCTGCCATATAGGCTTTATTAAAACATACTGTAGCTACTGCCATGCTCTCACTACAGAAGTACAGTGTTTACAACTATATCACAGTACTACCCCAGCTTTGCGATTAATTGGCTTGAATATATCCACCTTTGTATTTGCATTAAATTTGTCTAATCAGTAACTCATTAATAATGCTTAGAAATAAGATTATATTACATTAATAACACTTAAACACAGAGATCATTATCACAGGCTCTGCTGCAATTACAGCAAATTTTAATTTGAGGTTCTGAAACTGATCACCAGCTGAGTGCAAATAGATGCTGTTATTAAAATATTTTAAGACCTAAGAAGAAGAGAGACATTAATAGTGTTAGTTGTTACTAGCACATTGGCAACAAAAAAAAAAAACCAAACAGATACAGATGCCTGCTGAGTAAAATTGCAAAGAAACTACAAGAAGCAAGAAAAATCAGAAGTCTTGATATCCAGAAAGCCATACAAGCAAACATAGGCCCAGAACAACACCTGAAGACTTAGGAGGGGAGAAATACAATATAATTCCTTTAAACACTAATGACAAGTACTGTAATCAAAATTATTTGGTAACTGATACTGAAACAATGACCATGCTGTCACTAACACAAGAGGGAGCACTTTGAATAAAACTAAATATATAAATACAGGTCAAGAGACGATCGGAGAGAGAGCATTAAAAGAAACTCCTAGACACAAGAAGAAAGCATCAAGTTACTAAAAATAAATGAAATAAATAAATACACATCCACACACCACCACACTATGGCAGTTTCACTGACTTAATTAACAGACTAATTAGAAAACAGCATTCTTGGATAAACAGCTGCAACTTTTTTTGCTGTAATACCAGCATTTCTAAAGTGGAACTGGGTCATGATGACCTATCAAAAAATCCCTAAGAGTATGTAGTTCTACATACATAAGCACATATTTCTCTGTCTCAAGGAGTTGTTCGGTTTTATCTTGCTTATACTTTCACAACAGCAACCACTCAAATACACTTTTTAAAAGAAGTGACAATAATAATAAAAGACCTACTTGAAATCAGAAAAGCACTGATGGTTTGAGACCTTTATTTTCATAAACATAACAACACGCTTAACTGACTGCCTCTTGCTACAACAAAACCACCCACTTAATTGCAAAAGAAAGTTGGCCAAAACACGGTTATGTTCCCTTTTACCATGGGGTCACATTGTGACAATCAGCAATTCAGCCTGGTAATCCTGTTCTGGTTTTGTAGGTATTTATTTAAAATAAATTTGAAATATCACATCTAATGTACAGAAGAACAAAAACTGTTCAACACTTCAGTACATCCACATTTCCACCATTTAAGCCAGAGCAGACCAATACTGAAGTTGTCTGCAAGCCTTTAGAAAGATATAGTGTCTTTCTGCTGAACATGGAAGTATTTGCCTTTGAGAAAAGTAAAAGGCAAAGAATCTAGTTAACTAAAATAAAGAAGAAATGTTTACATCAACTAAATCAAGAAACATTCTTCAATACTTCTGACACATTGTTCAAGAACAGCTTACAAAACCATTACTGCTTACATACCAGCAGGTAGTGCACTTTGTATGGGACTGCTCATTGGCTTCAAACCAACAAGAAATTTATTTTGTAATTTTTTTTTTCTTTTAAAAAGCATTGTCTGAAAAACATCCCAAGTGCATGGTGTAGTACCACAACCTGATGTGTCAGGTAGCAATAATTAAGACCACAACAACTAATACAGCATTTGTGCCTGAGTTTCTCCAACATCACCTTTCTTTATTTTTCCTCATCTCCTTCCCATTTTCCATGTGTTTCATCTATCCATTGAAATATCTCCTCTCAGGGGCCATAATGGACAGAGACCATACTTTCATTATTTTACAGGAGGAAATAGGCTCTAATAGACTATTTGGAAATCTTACAACTTTGTAACACTACAATAGCAACATGAAGAAAACCAGCATAAAATAATCAAGCCATTTTCCTAATAGCCTGCTGTTAGAGCAAGTAAATGGGACCTAAAATACTGGTGTAAGACTAGCCTTTAACTATATTTCACCAATATATCATTCGGATGAAAAGGCACAGACAAAATAAAAACACAACTGTTTGAGCTGCATAGTCATTGTACTCTTTATTCCCTTTTAGTTCTCAGAGTAAATGCAGTGCTTTACAAGATCGGTATCAACATCTATTGCTTTTAAAAATTGAGAGCATCAGATGCATAGAAGGAAATAATAATTTGAAAAAAAAAGCAAGCAGCATTCCAGGAAAAGCACATTTAAAAATCAACAACTACAGAGCTGAAACCCAAAGCATGAGGGGTGGGAGAAGGGTACACACAAGAACAGAGAGTTTATTTTTTTGCAATCAGAAAGCATGTGAAATAAGACCCTGGGAACCAAGAAGCAGCTGACAGAACAGTGATATGGTTCTGGTTTCTTACCTGTATCTAGCAACACATTTTTATGTACAAGTGCAACACAGTAATATGAAGAATTAGATTTCATGTTCAGTAGATGGATATCACATTTAAAAAATATTTTTTAAGCTTTATGTATTATTGAATTTAACTTAGAGAAAAGAAATAAGAACAAGGTTGGAAGAAGCTGTGAGATTTTTTTTTTCCGTTTAAATATCAAATATCAAGTCTAATGTTCCCTAGTTTTTCTGGCTGCATCTCTTGGAGATTTAAAAATAAATACATTGTGAGCTCCCGAACTTTAATTGGTTATGAATATAAACTTTTGAAAAGACTCTTTGTTTGAGATTCATTAAGCACTAGAATTAAAAACAAGCTGCCAAAGTGCATACAGATTACTGAGATTAGATTTGGATATGGGTCCTTCCAGTAAAGATCCCTGAGCTCAAAGAGAACTGCAGTAAAATGAGTGAGGTTCTGTGGGGATGAGCAAGTTATAAGCAAAAGAGGGGAATGCGGTACGAACTCATTGCAAGACACAGAGTTAAGCTGTGATGGTATCTCTCTTCCTCTCCCCTGCTAAACTTTGAGTTAGTATCTTATAATTGCTAAAGTTTCTCTACTCGCCACCATCTCTTAGATAGAAATTTCTCGTGCGAGTACAATCCTCTATTTTATAGCCTTTCTAAACTGCACCTGTAGACAAGCCCCCTGCTCCTAGAGTAATTGCAATGCACCTTTCCTGCTCCAAAATCAGCTAGTTTTAAATTTGATGAAAAAAGATACCCCAGAATATAGGATCTGAACAACAAATTCCTCTTCTCCCTTAACTCTGTCATTAGCCTAAAATGTTGTATAAAAAAAAAAAAAATCTCATTCTTGCCATGAGAGAATGAATACGAACGCAAGCAGTCTCCAAATAATGTAAAAATATTTCTGCCTTTAGAATATACATGTGTGTTGCCAAAGATAATCAGCAAGAAATACAAAGCAAATCTTAACATACTGACTACTCATCTTTGGTAGCGCTCATTTAACAATAAAATGTAAAAAGAAAAGAACTATTATGGGCTTAAGTTAAAAATGTACATCAGAGTACACCAAAGACATACTCTAAATTTACTCAGGTGTAAATTTGTGACCCATGCAACCTTCTGAAAAGTCAGGATTGTACAGCAAGCTTAAATTAATCTTATGCAACTCGCATAGAATTTTTCTGCTTAAGAAAAAGCCCACAATAACTGCACAGGGTTGGAACAGTTATAGGGGTAGTTGTTATTTATTTATGGGATTCCAGACTAGCGTTCATCTTGGAATCAAGCATATCCATGTAGCTGGACAGACTCTTTAACAGGGAGGATGAGCGAGTGGCTTCATGATTGCATCCAGTTCTCTCCAGGACCTTTAAATGTAACACTGAAACCAGCTGAACACAACAAACAGGCTGCCAGGAAAAGATCAAGTCCAGAAGACTTGCCTTTACTACAAAGCCAACCTAACTATAACTGGAGTCTTGAAGCTTACCAAGATCTTCCAACACACCAACACCTTTCTTTCAGCTGTTTATTTCCATTACCTCTCCTTGGGCATACTGGTAAAAAACAAGGAGGGGAAATAAAGTAATTGGTGATTAACATAGCCAAGCTGATGTGACTAGAGGCTCAGAGTGCCATTAATCACTTAGTATAATGATTTTCAACATTATCTACTCCCCCATCACTATATCTCAAAGTATTTTCCAGTGCAAGCATGGCCCTTTGTACTGTGAACAAAAGCCCATTGACAACAGGCTTTTCATTAATTTCTCATGCTGGAAATTTGTCTATGACTAAAAATCATGGCTTTAATACAGTTTCAGTTTCCCTTGTACATCTTTTCTTAGCATCTCCTGACACCAGATTAGCAGTTGCTCCTGAATTCCTATTGGTCATATCAACTTTTGAAAGTCATGTTCAGACTGCTCCCAGCAATGGTGATGATCCAAGTCAAGCCAAAGGCTCTGCTAAAGTGCAATCAGAGAGAAAGTTCTCCAACATATTATCTGCTACTCCCCACGGGCTGACAACGAGTTTAGAGGATCTCTAATATGAGGTCACCAAGAAGCAAAATTTCAAGACTGATACTCAGAATTCAATGATATCTACAAGTCAGTGAGACAGAAAATAAGGTGGGCTTATAAGGAAAATACAAATTACCTAAATTTAAGTAGGAAAAAAAAAACCTAATTTAGTTTGTGATGAAAGTTAAGAATAGACCTAAATGAAACATTTGTTTCAAGATTACCAGGGACACTCACATGCTTGTCCCATACCACAACTCCACTATTTGTGCATGATGTCAGCAAATCGAGAATAGCTTTTTTCCCCTAGCAAAATAATAGCAAGAGGAAGCATTTGTCTTTGATACTAGAATTATGACTTCCTTAAGCTGTTTCCCTCCGACTTCTGTACTCTGTACTCTAATTGATTATGGCTTGCAAGACTAATCCTTCTGAACATATTTTCTCTGGAAGTTAGACATCAACTTCTTTGACTGACTAGATATGCCCAGCATTATTTATTTTCATTCATACAAGAATTTTTACAAAAAGGTGTTTTCCCAACTTTTCATATTCATGAATGTCATTGCCTACAGACTTGTACCTTAGTGCAAGTACAAGGACAGTGTACCTTAGCAAGAACAGAAAAAAAAAAAGAAACACCAACAGCACTAAAGCTAGGATGCCTACGAGACAGAAACATATTAAACTCCATACATAATGTTACAAAAGAGAACTCAGAAAAACAGGTGGCTCGATCCATGTGTCTGCGGCTGCACTCCCAAATCTTCAACTGACAGCTGTAGCTCCAAGTGATTCAAGCTAATTGGCTAGGTTTACTGGATGGGATTTTCAAATTTTAAAATGAAAATTACTTCTTTGAATTGAAAAGTAACTAAAAATCTAGATACCCTACCCAGGAAAGCCAACATCAGGATTCATTTTTGTCACAACTAGGGCCCATTTCACTGATGGATAAATCTGACAGGAAAAAAGATAAAAATATAATTGGACAATCTCCCTGTTCACACTGATATGTTAGCAGCAAATGCAATTACAACAAACAAAATGAAACATATACAAATGTTTTATAAAGATCAGTATACATGGCACAAATTCGGGAGAGATTAACAGTTAGCATTTTAAAACACGAGGTCCTCAGCAACTGAAATTACATATACTTGTTCTATCAGTCTGTCAGCAACAGCGATCACTGAATTTGGAAATTATTTAGCTAACTCTCAGGATCAATACCCTAGCCCAAAAAAAGGTCAGTGGTCTTTGGTCTCTAGCCCCAGAAGTGTCATTGGTCTTCTGATAAGTACTATCTTCTGCACAATGTAAGCATTTTCAGAGCTTTTGTAACGTCTGAGCAACATTTCTTGGTACTTCCATTAGTAAGCATCAAAAGACTCAATTGAGACACAAAAATACATTTTGTCCTAAAACACAAACTGGACTCTCACTGACTCATGACTAACTTTCCTTAAATTTATTCTGTAGGGACAATTAAACACAGAGTAAAGAAATCTTACCATCATGAATCTCAAATGCCAAACTAGTGATCTTCTGTGTAATTATCATCATTGGACTGTTACAAAAAAGGAAGAAAGAATAATTCAGAAAAAAAATTCAGGATCTTCTTTCACATGTAAATATCAAGGAAAGTTTATACTAATAGTCCAGGTTAATTACTCTCAACTGGAAGATTTTCAATGCAAGGACATAGTGATTAGTTTTTGGAGGTCAAACCATTATAGAGCTTTAAATACAATGAAAATAATTTAATCCTTATATATAGTATTTGATAACCCATGCCTTTTAGTGCTGCATTAGGTTCCACAAACATAGGCAAAGCATTTCACGTTTATCTTCTACTAACATAGCTGTTTGGTTTTTTTTTTTTTTCCAGTGGGAAGAGTAAAAGGGCAGTATGAGCAACTATATGCATTGCAAATTACAGCAGCAGTAAGCAAAGGACAATAAAAATATACCAAAGTTAAACAGTACTATGATTTATTTAGATATGCAGACCACTTCCACTGTTTCTACTCACATCTGGTCCTACAGTTAATTTTTTCCACCTAAAATTATTATTTGCTTCAAGTAAACATATCTGGCAAAACAAAACCCCAGCACAATTATACTGGCTCCAGGAGGGTCTAGTTTGTTTTGCATTTGGTATACTTGAGCAGCTCTTAAACTGTCCAAGACATATTCTTCCCTGGCTGAACAAGTCAGCTTTATACTGAGAAATTATGCTATCTTTGTAGCATTTAAGAGTTTTAAACTGATCTAAGCCCCAGCTTTGCTAATGCCCTAACTGGGGGGAGGAGGGAACAGGGGAGAGCATAAAGCAGGCTACCAGAATTCAGAAATTTAACTTTGAAATCAGACATCAAAAATATATCAGGGACTTTATGTACCTAGTAGTATCTCAGCTGGAGGCAAAAAAAAAACCCAAAACACCCACACAACAAAATAATCATACTGTAGGACAGGCACATGCTTTTGTTTAGGTCTTTTGACTGTACTTGGCCTTTTTATAACATATTTAAATTGGCACAGAAAAACAAATCCAAGAGCTATCAAGACCTCCTTCATTGACAGGGCTACACCAGTGTTTTGCCAGATGGCTCAGTCTGTCAAATTGATTTTTTTTAGGCTCTGGTTATTTCAAAGCACACAATATTTCCAGTCCTCTAAAAGCAATCAGGGAAAGTTTTTTCTACCATATTATCAGTGCCCCAAAATCCTGATATCAAGACTAGAGTGACAGGCATGGGCCAGCAAGGAAGAAAGCTAAACAAGAACAGACAGCCTGGGAAATCCCTCATATCTCTTTCTAGCAATTAAGCTGTAGACCCGCCTGGTGCTGGCAGAAATTCTCAACTGATTCTGAACATAATGAGTTTTCCTCCTGCAAGTGGACATGTGACAGCATGGATCCTGCCTGGTGGAAGGATGAAGCCCAGGAGGAGCTCAGTCAGACCTCACATTAATTCCAGCTGGTACATCTGTCATCATTATC
The DNA here is from genome assembly GCF_000699245.1 of Pterocles gutturalis. Taxonomy (NCBI): domain Eukaryota; kingdom Metazoa; phylum Chordata; class Aves; order Pterocliformes; family Pteroclidae; genus Pterocles; species Pterocles gutturalis. Next base: position 41,251 of record NW_010128082.1, read on the forward strand.
ATAGCAGACCCTGGTATTTTTTTACTTCTCAAGTGGCTATTCCAGTATCTTCAGAGATTTGGCTGAGTAGCAACAATCTAGAGACTAAAAGAAGAGGCCTTCTTGAAACAGCGAGGCTGTGAACTAGGATTTTAACGATTCCTTTCAGGCACTGGCAGAAAGGCAAAGGAGGCAGGGGAAGGCTCCCTGGCAACTGGGATCTGCTAGTACCGAAGCCAGGACCACACAGCTCTGCACACGTAATCGCACCTCCAGCATGAGGCCTCCTCAGCCTTCTCCACTGTCAGTGCATTGATACCTTCCTTCAAACTTCCTGCAGATTCTCTGGCTTGGACACTTCAGATGGGCACGGTGTGCTAGGAGAAATACCCAGGTAAACAGACATCCAAAGCTGTTTTGGGGTTAACCACTACATGAATCCATGCTGACATCTTTGGAATAACTTGCTGGCGCTTGGGTTCAACAGCTGGTTAGGTAACTTTTGTTATTTTCTTGAACTTACAATC
>NW_010128082.1:41787-77367 GCF_000699245.1 Pterocles gutturalis
GAACTAGAGAAAATTGACAGAAAACAACCCCCTTTGGTTCATTTTCTTTCTCCTCCTGTTTTGGAAGTAACCTCTGTCTCAGGCCTCAAGGGAACAGATACAGTATATACCAGAGATTTCATGTGACGTGCATACATCAAGCATCCAAACCAGTGAATAAAAAGATGGTTTAAATCAGGCAGCTCGAACATAACAACCAGAGAGTTAGATCCAGGTCTGTCCAGAGCCCAGATCTCATAAACCTTTGGACGTGTTTAGACCTATCAGAAATCTCTGAGCTAACACCAAACCAACAGAGCCACACAGACAGCTGCTATCTGAAAGCAGTACAGTCACATTTCAGCAATGGTGTGGTCAAGCTCTATTAATAGCTTGAGAGCAGCAACAAACAAGTAGAATTCTATTGTTTCCAGAGGCAGGTCAGAGCTCTGATCATTGTCAAGTTGCACTCTTTGGCCCTACAGTGAACTGGAAGGGGCAGCCTTGGAACGCAGTTCAGTTTATAATGCTGAAATTTAATTCAACATCGGTAAACCTAGTTTTAAAATGTCTTTATGCGTGTGTATGTTGCAAGCTCTCATAGAGCCCGTAGAGGTCTAGTCAATACAGTCAGGGGCACCTGGCAAGTGACCCGGTTAACACTAAGGTTGGGACGGGTCAGCTGAAATGCCCCCCAGGCTCTACTGTCTCCATCAATGAGATCTCCACTGACTACAGTCGGAGCTTGGGTATCCGGCTTGAAGGCAGACACTTGGCTGTACCCATAAAGGTAGAAAGATGTTTGAAAAGGTAAGACCCAGCTTAAAATAACAGAAAATATTAACTTAGCCATAAAAGTTCTTGACCTCAGACTACAGGACTATATGCCCGTTACCAAACAAGACTGAGAAGCAACAAGGCTAACAAGCACAACTCTGCTACACAACACAGGTAGTACTAAACTACAAAGACCACTGCTATCCATAGTACCCCTGAAAAGTATTTAATGCATTTTTCTCAGACTAACAAACAACTGCCCATAACTTTTTTCTAAAATATATATTATCCTTTAAATCAACAAAAGCACCATAAGCAAACTTATTTATAGGAAACATTGTGCTTCACTTCTGTGTCTGCAATACAAAGAATCACTAGTACCATTTGCTTTTACTTTGCCTATTTAATTCTGTTTTGCTCCTATGCAGCTCAAGTCAAATACAGGTTTAAGTTAAGAACACCATAGACAAAACTTTATTTCTAAAGGCTCCACCATCCAGGTGCCTCTTTCCTTAGCTTTCTCCTTCTGGAAGATCTATATATAAAACCAAAAAAAAAAAAAAAAAAAAGGCTAAAAGCTAAATACAGATTATTTTCACAAAGTGGTATCAGGCCATGGCAGGCATGCAAGTATGTCAGATGCAATTCAAGTTTCATCATGTTGTCATGGGTGGTAACAGAGATTTTAGGGGAAAAAGCAAAAAAATCCCACAGCCACCAAATCCTTTATGCCCTTTAGACAAGAACAGGAGTCAGCAGACAATGCATTTGTGGTTCTAACAAACACAACTGTTCCCAAAATTCTCAGTTTGCATGATTAAAGCATAGGTACATATATATATTTGTATGTGTGCCAATAAACACACACACATGCCCAGCTTTCTCACGAAGTTTAAAAGGTCAACACACTTAACTTGGAAAAAACCAATAACAGATATAGTACCACTTTGGAGGACAAGATGGAAAGATTATTTTTCTCCTTACCCAGAAAAATCAGCAGAATACTGTCCATAATCAAAGATATAGACTCTAGTGATTTGGCACACAGTGAGGTATCCCAAAGCAAAAACAAAGCAATACCTGGAAGGAAAATGGAAAAAAAAAAAGCTTTTCAATTAAAAACCATAAACATGTCTCCAGTAAATAAACTACCTTTTAAGCAGAGTTTAGTCTCCAATTATTTCTAAGGAATATTACATAACTGGAGTGTGCAATTACACCTTCATTCTGACGGGGTTTTTTTGGTAATATTTATTTTATGCAAGCATATAGACTTTTTTTTAAATGTGCAGTACTAACTAACAAATTCTGTTATCATTAGTCAAAATATTTATTCACCTAGAGCATAGAATTTATAGTTGCAAGCGCCACTATAAAAACTAGAAGTTCTATGAAAAGGAAATTACTGTTAAGCTTTGTTTTAGTTCGAAGACAGAGTATAGAAATTTGGCAAATTATACATCAAACATAATTTCCATTGAATGTATTTCTGTACATTAAAAATTCAGCACCACAATTCCCACTGTTGCTGTTTTCAAAGGAACTGGAAAAGGCAATTAATTTTCAAATACACCCATTAAAACACAACTGAGAGAAAAAGGAACGGGATACCTTTATGACTCACGTTAGAGCTGATCCTCAGCAAATGTAAGAAAAACACAGATAAGAAACACCTTATAGAAGCATTATAAATTTAATTACACATACAATTTTTTCAGGCCAGGGTTGGGATTTCCCCCCCCACACCTTTTTAAGAAGTACAACAGAATGCTAGTGAGAACTGATTTGCCCATACACCTCAAAATCTGTCAGATATCCTTTGCTGTCAAAAGGATGGGGAACACCAGCAGGAACTTAACTAATCCTTTAAGACTTTATGTATGAAGGTTACAGTCCTGAATGTTTCAACACAGGAAACTTTTGTGGTAATGAAATCCAGCATTTGTTCAATGTTCACAAGACTAATGTGCAACCCCTGCAGCAGATGACACTATACATTCAAAATTAAGTTACAATGAAAATATTAATACACCAAATGGAAAATTGCTATTAGGACTGAATTTAGGTGAAATAGTGAGAGACACTAAAGGAAGAGCTCGGAACATGCTTTTCCTTTCTTTCCTAAACAAACATTTTTGCAAAAAAAAAGTTAACATAATAAATTCTGAAGTCTCAGCAATTAGTCTTCAGTCTGAAAGTGATACCTATTTTTACCACACAAAACACTTGCAGGTAAAGCTTTAATTAAGAATTGTGCTAAATATAAACCATTTAATATTTTAAACATCCAACTTTCAAATTAGTTTACTTTATATATCAGTAGCTACATTAAACCACACTTGTTACTTTAAATAAAAAATAAGGTTTAGGGTGCTTGTTTTAGCAATAGTTTATTTTTGGTTTTCAGGAATATTAATAATCCAGAAACAACATTATATTGGGCAGTTAATTGGTACAAAAGTGTTAAGATATAAGAATAATAATAAGAATCCAACAAAATTACACAATCATTGTCTCATAACTACACCAAATTATTTCATCAAGAAAAACAGTTTAACACAATTAAGTAGTATGCAGTGGACTGCAGATATCAGGAATATGATATAATGTAGAACCCTTTTTAAAAAGTTTGGAATTATAATTTTCCTTAGATACTTTAGGAAAAATTACTTCCCCCCCCCCCCAAAAAAAAATATCATGCATGTTTCACACAAATGACGAGTATGTGGGTTTAGTTTGCCCATGCTGAGATCAATCACAGCTCTTCCACTCACTAAAAATTCAGTACGATTTTCAGCTTTGCAAGCCACTTGATTTATATACTAAATAACCCAGGATTGAAAGTAACTTATGTGTAGAGATAGCTACATACCCACCCATAAATACCAAACTAAAAAGGAAAAAAAAAAAATTAAATATTTTCGTTTTCTTTCAGAGAATCTCATTCTACCCCCAGTGACAAGATCATGTACTTATTAACAACAGTCTATTCACAGTATATTGAAATATGTTTAGAATAAACAGGATTACAAAAGTGACACGAACTACAGATTTCAGAACTTAAAATGCTATGCACAGCAGCAACACATACTTTGTTAGGACAAGAAACACAATACATTAGCAGATTAGGTACACACCCTCAGATGGAAGAAAACAGACACCAGTTTCTACCTCATACAGTTTATGTCATAAAAGTGATGAGCAACTGACATCATCTACCTGGACTTGCGCAAAGCATTCGACACTGTCCCACATGGCATCCTTGTCTCTAAATTGGAGAGGCATGGATTCGCTGGAAGGACCACTCGCTGGATAAGGACTTGGCTAGACAGCTGCACCCAAAGAGTTGTGGTCAAGTGGAGACCGGTGACAAGTGGTGTTCCGCAGGGGTTGGTACTGGGACCAGTGTTGTTTAATATCTTTGTCAGAGACATGGACAGTGGGATTGAGTGCACCCTCAGCAAGTCTGCTGATGACACCAAGCTGTGTGGTGTGGTGGACACAATGGAGGGAAGGGATGCCATCCAGAGGGAGCCTGACAGGCTTGAGAGGTGGGCCAATGCAAACCTCATGAAATTTAAGAAGGCCAAGTGCAAGGTCCTGCATGTGGGTCGAGGCAATCCCAAGCACAAATACAGGCTGGGTGGAGAATGGAAAGAGAGCACCTCTGAGGAGAAGGACTTGGGGGTGTCGGTTGATGTGAAGTTTAACATGACCTGGCAACGTGTGCTTGCAGCCCAGAAAGCCAACCGTGTCCTGGGCTGCATCAAGAGAAGCATTAGCAGCAGGTCAAGGGAGGTGACTCTCCCCCTCTACTCCACTCAGGTGAGACCCCACCTGGAGTGCTGCATCCAGCTCTGGAGTCCTCAGAACAGGAAAAACATGGATCTGTTGGAGCAGGTCTTCCCACAGAGCAGTTAAACCTGCTGCTATGTTGCTTTCACCAAGCACAACTATGGATTTTAACCATCTTCCAACTATGTCAGCCACCAGCTCCAAGTTACACACAGCTTAGGAGACTTCAGGTTTTTAACTGATGAGGAAAACACAAGAGCTTGGAACCCATCCAATGCTTTTCACCTTCCAAGTGCATCTCTGCACATTAGCCGTGACACATCACATCCGTTATTGACAAGAAATGTCATTTAACCAGGGAAAGTACAGCAATACCTTCTACCTAAGGGAGACTTTAAAGGTTTACGATAGCTTGCATCATTCCTGTTGTTTCTCCTGCAAGTTTGTGGTGCAACTTGCTGACCATCTTAACTCTTGTTCAAATCCACCTTTACTTTAAAAAATTCAAAACTGATCTGAAAGTCCTTTGAAAACTTTCTCAAGTACTCTTATTGAATGTTTCCTACCCTCTTCAAAGACTTATTCACCAAAAACACCCCTTACATCAGAAAACTGAATAACATTCTGCAGAGCTCAACGACATGAAGTTTTACCCAACTACCACAAAGTTAATTACAGGATGTACATGAATGCAACAGTTTTACCCAAGGCAAGTCATAATACTGTTATTATTACAAATAGCTTTAAGGCAAACTGACCTGTAATGAATATTGTACTATATATAATAAAAAGACAAAGACATTCATTTAGAATATGTTTCAGACTAATTCACAGGATCTTTGTCAAAATGACCTTACCTTATCTATCAACAGATGCAACCACGTCAGACATATCTGGAAGATACTGCAGTAATGAAGTAGCAGAAAGCAGAACAGATTGTCTGATATGTCTAACTTCTGATTGAAAGTTTAAAAAAATATATCTTTTAAACAAACAATACTGGATAGCCCATTATACAGTAAGGCTTTTCTCGTACAAGTCTGCCATATTATGTTTTAATTCCTTACTATTTTGAACCTCTCAGAGCACTAAAAATAGTATTTAATCTGTTATATCAATAAAATTATATCATTCCTTTAAAAATAAATACACCAAGTAAATGACTCGGTTTTTTTAAGTATATTCTAACATATTCTATATTAAATATAACTTATACTATACACATATATATTACAATGTATAGAAAATACTAAGTAAACAGCTTCTCCACCCTACAGAAGGTGGTCATCAAGAAAATTTCTGTTTAATTCTATTTAAAAAACAAAAAAGCAAAAGAATAACTAGGAAAAAAAAAAAACCACCCCAAATACACTGCCCTGTATCACTATTTCTTGTCCAGTCATTTTTTGTCAAGTAACATTAATCAATATAAATGTTAGGGTTTTTTACCTGCATATATATAGCCAAAAAGCTTCCTTTTATCTGTATGTAATCATATACACACAGGCAGATACACAAGCTTCAGTTCTTTCACATTACATGAACTTTCTTTCAATTTCTGAACATCTTGATGGAATTTGATACACATTTTCTGGAGTACACAGGAGTAGCTACATTAAATAGACATCTGAAGCATAATTTCTGCTAGTGTGGAAAATCTCAGTCTCATCCCTGTACTACCCCTTTTTCTTTTATCATCCACACAAGTTTAGAAGAGCCAACAGAACATTCACACCAGCGCTGCCCATCTACTTCAGTGCAAACTGATCTGATTTTGTCTCAACTGCTGATTTTTTTTTTTCCTACAGGCAAAGCCTTTTTTTCCCCTGTGTTGCCTTATAAATTCATTCCACATGATACACCTACTATCCTGCCCACCACATCACCTATAACAGAGAAGGACATGAAGACCCCACATGAACAGTACTAGCTCAGGCAAAATCTCCGTCTAGCCCAGGATCCAGGACTGTGTCCTCCCAAAAGCAGCAGCTGAAACATGGGTGCCCAGGAATGCAGATGAGCAGAAAAAGTACAGAAGCTACTTCTCAGTGCTCTCCCAGACTCAAACCATCAGCACCTTAGAGACCTGGATTCAAACATGGCATCTACGCATTTAATAACCCTCAGCATACTACTCCTCTATCAGCTTGTTGCTCCAAAGCACCCCCTCATCTCTTACCATCCTCTGTTGCTCCAAATACACCTGAGAAACATCTGTTAATTTCTACATTTTCAGCATAACTACATACAAATTTGACAGCGCAGAATAAGCCAGCAGAACTTGCTTATATAAAACTTACACAGCTTTCTATTCTGTGGTTTAACAGTAGAAGACCCAGCTTCTACCTGTGTCCCTCAGAAATTCTGGGTTGTTGGCTAAGAGCAAGAACATACAAGGGTTAATTCTAGAGCTTTATGTGCTGACAGGCAAGCCGGGCTGCAGGCAGGCCCAGGCTAACCACAGCATACATTAGCATATTGTATTTGCAGAATCAAGGGTGGGAGTTCCATTTTTGTTTGATTTTACACTTTCAGGGGACTCAGCATCTTAGTTATAAAATATTTGGTCAAGTACCTACTCTACCTATCTCTGTTTGCACAAAATGCAGCAAAAATAGAATTGTGACCTTGACAAAGGCACGCTTCGGAAGATCACAGAATCACAGAATCACAGAATGTTAGAGATTGGAAGGGACCTCGAAAGATCATCTAGTCCAATCCCCCTGCCGGAGCAGGACACCTAGATGTCATAACAGTTTCTGTTATTTTACACTCTTCCCATGCAGTAGAAAGACAACAGCACAGTATGCTATTTTGCTGGAAGAAAGTTAAATAAAACAATCAATACAGGGCACTTTTTCACCAGCTAGTCAACACATACTATGGATTTAGCCTTGAAATAAAGGCTAAACATCCAGTCAAGACCCACTCCTTCCATTAGATTAGGAAATAATACTTTTTTTTAAAATGTGCAATGATGTTTCAAAAGGCGGCCTTGACCACCACGTAACATTATATTGCTTTGATTTTTAGAGAAAGTGACAGAATAGCCTCCAAGTTTTCTCATGTTCTGTGCTGAAAGCTGCTGCCTAGGTTTGTTTGTTTTTCCTATTGCTTGTGGCAACATAAAAACCTAAAAAAATAAATTATTCTCTTTAGGGTCAGAACTGAATTCTTATCAAAATATAGCTATAGTAATTGTTTTATTTCTAATGAGCATAACTAGTTTTCATTGTTCACATGGAGAAATTCAACTCTATGGAGTTAGAACATACAATATTTGTTTGCAAAACTTCAGGAGGAAAAAACATACGTCAAGCAAAAAGGTCCAAAGTGCCAAAGCTAAACATCTATCTAATTCTGTAATCATCAGTCAAAAGCCAATAAAAATACTGATTAGCATTAGCTTAGTTTTGGCTGTCTAAGAATCACAAGGTAAGCTAGCCTGCCCCAACCTGCTGTTATTACACCACAAGATTTCTATTTACATAATTCCTGTTCAAACTGTGGATGCATTATTGACATATATCTGTGGTATTACTTAGAACACGGATCAGTTTTATGACATAAGCAAGTAACAGAGAATGTGTGGCCATAACTGAGTCCCGATCCTCTCTGTATTTCAAGACACCGCTCTAAAATGTGAGCAATATTAATCCCTCCGAGCCAGTTAGAAGCCTTCTGATCCCTTCATGCAGAGATACAAAACACATTGGAAAAAAAAAGCCAACCCAAAAAAAAAGACAAAACCAGAGTGCCTCTGAGCCCATTTCCAGAGAAGGAAGCATTCATACCGTCACACTTTGGTATCAAGCAATCCAGCTACCCCATCCCATCCCTCTTCAACCCTCAGTTTAAGATTTCTGGGTCTGATAGCCATTTTAAAGCACATTTAACAAGTGGACAGAATTCTCCAACATTTAGATGCAACAACAGTCCTACACAACATACAGCACAACAGCACAACAGCTGCATGTGGCCTTTCTCGCCCCTTGCCTGGCCTGGCTGCTGCTGCAGCCCAGTGCGCTGCTCAGCTGGTCAGCGTGGGCTGGCCACGCATCAGGGCCACACCGCCGGCCTGGCTGGCATCTACATCAGGCTCTTCTCAGCCGGTAGAGGAAAAAGCTATCCAGGCCCACTGATTTCCTGCATACAACCAAGACACAAAGCTATGGGACATGAGGCTTCATTAGTTCCACTGCACCCAGAACTATTTGGAATGGCTTTGCTAGTTTTGTTTACTACAGATTCGCTGTAGATATTATCACTTGCCCAATATTCTCTGATATTCTGCTACATAATGGCTTGGTAAAGTAAATCTTGAACCAAGCTAAATTAAATAATCATTCCATCCATAGCCACAGGCCATATTCCATATGCAATGTTAATATATGACAAATACAACACAGATATTCTTGTCAAAATGCCAACTAATAACTTGGCATTTTCCACACGCTCCCTAGGTTTACATTCTCTCACTTTCCAACTGCTCCCCTCCCTCCCTCCAAATCTGGAACATCTCAAGGACAAGAAGATCAGCCTCAGGCTCTTGTACAAGGGAGAAACATCATTTACAACTAAAGGGCGAGGAAGGGGGGAGGGTGCTTTAATTTCTTCCCTCGGATGGAAGAAACACGTGCGCTTCATACTTCCTTTAAGTCTCCAAAGGAACATGGAACCAGGAAGGGTGGGAATAGAAACATTGATTTTATCCCTTATCAGACTCAAAGCTGAGAGCTGAAGTTGACCCTGTCTGAAAGCTTAATGTTAAACTGAGATGAGACGTGAGAGGTCATCTAAGTTCTCTCTCACCTAAAAAACCATAGTGTGTCACATCAACCCCTATTTCTGCAATCGCTTGAAAGTATAACAGTAAACAATGTAGATAAGGGCACCAGATCTGACCTTTATATTTTAAAAAGTTGGCAACAGTACATAGCACTTAAAAACACACTCAAAGAAGAAAGCCTAAATGCTTCACTAGACAAAATAAGAAAAGGCAGAACTCCCTGATGCTGGAATCTGCCTTACAAAGCCCAGATGAAGGAAGGAGATTCTTGACACATCTTCTGACAAAGATGAGTACTCACAACTCAGAAATAAAATATCTGCTAAGTTCCACTGCTGTGAATTTTCATGTTTATCCACTTTTCTATGCATTTTTATATATTTGCCTAGCCATACAATGTTTCAGCATCACAACATGCAAGTGATTTTATCCTTCCTCTTTCTCCCATGTGATACGTAAGTAACCTTCTTTCAACCATCAGAACCATGCCCACTATCTTTACTTTCGCAAACCAGCTGAAACCCATAGAGCACATAGCCAGCACATGGTCTCCTTTTAGGAGCTAGGCAGCAACACAACTTCTGTAGAATATTTTTAAGGAAATAAAGATATTATTATAGAATATTGACAACAATAGGACTACTGAAAGTACTATATTCAAGTACAGCCCTACTAGCCATAATGATTTAGCACTGTAAACTAGAACTGCTAAATACAAAATATTTTGCGAGACTAAATCACTTTGTTTCAGTGGACCATAAAGCTCACACAAGAACTCACAGCCAGTAAAACAGAACAAGCTCTCTGCTGGCAAAACCATGGTGAGGTCAATCATTAAACCCATTACTGCCATCAACTCGGTACTTGGCAAGTATCATTCTGGATAAAGATAAGAGTGAGCCGTTATTTTCATTCACCCACTCATCACTGTGCTCTAGCTATACACCCCCGTCGTGCCCCATGCACATCCCCACATGCTACAGCTGTTGCTCCATCCTGGCTGCAAAGCAGGACAGAGTTCCAGCTGTTTCAGCCCCCCAAGCTCTGCCATGACCCCCACATCCTTGCCTGGAGACACACCTGAGACAGAGAAACAGCGTGGCTGCAACACCACCGGGAGAGAGGGGGGAGTTTTGCTCAGTCACGAGGTGATGCCAGCTGGAATTTGTGTTCAGCCAGCCAGCAGGCATTTTCTGCATGTTGTTAAGGATGGCAGCAGCTGGGAAACATACGGGATGTGATTTGCTGAGAGGGTGGTTGTGCAGCCAGAATCAGTACACGGGGCAGCCAGCAGATTAATAAACAACCTGAATCCCTGCAAGGTGGAGTATGCAAAGTGAAAGGCTGTGGGAATAAAATTCAGTTACAGAACTGGAATATCTGAATGATTCCAATATCAAAGGAAAGCCAGGAGTTTGTGTTAACAACCTAACACATCTGGAAGACAGCTGCATTTCCTTTGAAACCATTTCTCAAAACAAAATGCCCTCTTTCACAGAGGTACTTATCATAGGAAATGGTGGTACTCCATTTTCCACCCTATTTCTTGCTCTGCCTTCAGGAAGGACTTCAACAGCTCTTTGATTTAAACTGGCCACTGGGTCAACTGCAAGCCCACAGCTGGTCTGACCTGCACCAAAGCTGCAGCCCTATTCCTTCCCAAGCTACTTACATCATCTTGCAATTGGACGCACATCTCAAGCGGCACATCATTTGGAATAAAAGCTTTTCTGAAAAAAAAATCTGATTTACTTTATATATAGCTTAAATGAAATGCTTGCTTTGCTCCAATGTTTAACATTCCTTTAACCTGGAAAGACCTGTCCCTTCCAATTATTTGTTTCATTTCTGTCCAATTTTCTCTCCCTCCTCCCCTCAAGCTAAGTTAAAGCATCACAATCACACAACAATTTCATGCCTTCTACATCCTTTAATGAATGCATAGCAATGTATACAACATTCACATGATGCATCACCCACTGTCACAGTATTTGTCATATGCTCCTGCAGAATCACATGTAGAGATTGTCAGCTGTCTCCTGTTCCCAGCCTGAAGAAAACCTGTCGGTAGCTCCATTTTCTTTGCTCCATGGTGAAGCCTGACACAGGTTACTCCCGAATATAGGACGGCAACTTCTATTTTCATACAGACTTATTTTCTCCCACATAACAGGAATACTATTGACTATTTCCAGGGATAACTTTGAGATACCCCACAAAGAGTGATGTGCAATAGAAATGGCATGGCAAGAAACCAACACTCAGCAAATGGAGCTCTACACATAATGGTTATTTGTGGCATGCAGTAGTCCTACCATACAATCACAAGGAAACACTTCAGCTTGATGCTTGAGAAGAATCGGTACCTGTACACTGTTGCATGCAAGTATACCCGGAATCAAATATGAAAAAAGCCTTGCATTTATTCTTAGAACACTTTTTCTTCTTCCAGTTAACAATGGGAAACCAAAAAGAGAAACTCAGTGACAGTCCAAGTCATGGCACAATCACTCACGGAAGTGTCACACGTTAATCCCAGGCAAACAATAATTTTTCAAAGCTCCATTTATGATTTCTAGGTTAGGAAGTAACTGTATTCTCAGAGTGTATATTAATATAATGATAAATATATGCAATATATAAAGGATATCTTTTTTTAGTTTCATTTTACTTGGACACTGTCTTGATCCTGTCTCCACATACATTTGAACTCCGCTGCATTTTCAGCCTACGCTAGCTGCTGAACTGCTTGCCCTCTGCTATGTAATAAAAAAAAATAATGATGTAGAAAATCACTTGTGCTCATGAACTTCTAATGCCCTTCAGACTTCTCCCTCTAAAGCAAATTATCTCACAATTATCTAAAAAAAAACCCCACAACAAAACAGACCAAATTGCTCAGTTTATTCCAGCCAAAAGTATCATATGACCTGTCTCACAACATATTGTATAAAGTCAACTAGCAGAAACTTTTGGGTAGATTTAATCACAATATATGCTAGTGGAAGAGGCTACATTTCTGCATAAATGTTTTTCATGTCAATGCTAAGAAGGATAAGGAATGTCAGGTTGTCCATCTATTATTATTTTGAGATATGAAATCAAAATCATTAATTATTCACCTATATGTACACCCATATTACTGACATTTGCCTATCACTCCTCAAAGTATTCTATCACCTGCCAGAATTATTCTCTCTCCTATATTTCCTACAACTCACTACAGACCTCAACTTTCAGTTCATTGAATTTATATAATTGAGAAAAGTAACTTAAAATTCTCAAGGAAATAACTAAAAATCAATCTTACTTCATCAATTTATTTCTCCCAGCATTAAAACACTTTTCATACTCACTGAGTATCTAGAAATTTCCTCATACTACTGGTTTATTCTGTTTTGTACAAGTGTGCATATGACCAAACACAGTGAGCCATTCTGTATGTGAGCTAAGACCAGTTATTTTTCTCACCATAAACAGGGTGTCCAAGCAAATCAACTGACTTATCGATGAATAAAAATTTTTGCTGCTAGCAGGACTGCCTGCAGGCTACAAGTTACATACAAGGAAGTATCTGCCATCATTTTGCTAGCTCAAAGCTTCCTTTATGAAAATTTTCATTACTTAAATTCTTTTATCTACAGGTAACACAAAAGTCACAAGAGAATTCTAAAGAGACATTTATGAATTTTAAACCTGAACTACAAAAGAGACTGAGAAGAGAGTTTGTCCTGATTTGTATTTTTCATGACTGCTACTAGTCTGAATTAGGAAATATGTTGAAATTTCTTTTTAATCATAATTCTGGACAGTACGCAGTGAAAACCTCTGTATTTAGGCTGTTAAAAGCCAAATACTCTCACTTAGAATCAAGTTTGTTAAACTTAGAGCAACAATCAAAAGGCAATTTACATGAAATAGGTTGCATCTATTTGTTCACAGTAAGAAATACATGTTAATACAAATAGCAGCAATTACTATTATTACAGTGGCAAAGGTCCCACTGTACGTGTGACAGTTCACCACAACACCGCTCAACAGCCAGCACGGACAGGCAGAATGACCAAGGAAGAGAAGTGAGCTCCAGCAGCCTGGGAGACCCGTCACAGACTCCCTGCACAATTACAAGTGCATGACTTAAACAGAGATCCACAAATGCAAGTGTTCCTGTTTATACAGTTGTTCTTCAGGCATTCAGACTCCCATCGTGTAAATCCCCAGAATTTTCATATTAAGAAGCCAAAGTTATGGAACTATTCCAATCCCTCTGACTGCCCCATCTATAAAACATGAATAGAAACACCTATTTCAGAAGAGCATTCTGTGAGTAAGTGCATTAAAAATTACGATTCAGTGAACTGCTTTATGGTCACTATTATAGGAACACTTAACACTAAACTTGTCTAGCCTCCAAAACAGGTTTCATTAGAAAAGTGTCTGACACAATGCATAAATTGTGTTCAAGTTAATTAAAATCACTAATCTTCAGATACAAGAAAACTTTTCATTTCATTCTAAGCATGTTAAACTCCATGCTGTAACCCTTCCAGCCTAAAAATAGCGTGATTGCCAGTCAGCCAGAAATTTAGCATGCATCCAGAAGCTCCTACGCTGCACTTGCCAGGAATGTCAAGACTTTGAAAAATCACATATATTACAACAGTCAAGACAAACTAATCTGTAACACAAGCACAGAGTGCACACTGATTATTCATTACTGTGATGCCTGGCAGTGTGTCTCTGCAGTTAAGCTTCCTTTAAGAAAAGTTTCAGTGAAATGTGCATGCCCTGTTCTACATGCTTTTAGTTTAACATGTTAGAGGTTTATGACAGTTAGTGATTTGAGAACGTGAGGGGAAGTGGACTGCATCTTTTAAGCAAACAGAATTTCATACTGTCCACCAAAATCCACAGGTATCTATATAGTCACAGCCCAGAGTAATGAGAACTCCCCCATGAGGGGTTTGAATCAGCTGTATTCTATTCACATGAACCAAAACACATTGTGTTTATACTCCTATTTTTTGCCTTTGCTGTTTGATTATCAGTTATGTTTTCAAGTGTCATTGCTTGATCTTAACACCACCAGGTATTCCTCCAGTCAGGGCTAAGCGTAAATTACTATTCAATGCTCAGAGTCCTAGCTCTGCAACCATTTACAATGCTCTTGCTCTACTAGTAATCACCTTCCTCCCACCTTTAGTTGTTGGAACAGTTGAGAAAGCATTCTGTAAAGACAGTATTAATCTGAAAACATTCTGTTTAGACCTTTTTGATACTTAGAAGAGAAAATTTAAGTGGCATTAGTTTGAAAAAACATCAAGATGGAATGCTTTCCATCTTCTGCTAAGTGTTAGGGATAAATACTGTTTGCTGTAACACCATTTCACATACAGCCTTACGCCAGCACACACATTCGAACTAGAAAGAAGCAAGAGGAAGAAAAAAAGTTGGCGGCCGTCTTGTGAGAAGAGCACAGAATTAAAAACAAGCAAGCAGACTGTAAGGTTCATATTTTGCTTTGGTGAGTTCAGCTGAATGCCAGAACCTTGTCATACTTTGTCTCTGGAGATGCAAAGATAACAAGTGTAGAGTGAAAAAAGATGGGGAAAAAAGAATCAACAGAAGTAGTCATGAGAAAAAGCATTCTACTTCAAGCAGCATCAACTGTAAACACTTACAAGAGGAAGCTTCAGTCATGTCACAATTCATAGTGAATTAATTACTTAATAGCTAAAGACAATAGTCTTAAATTTTTCAGTTGTTTTAGTTAGTGAATTATTTTCAGTCTATATGAAGGCTCTACCATGCCTTCATGAGGGCTCTATCTGAAGGCTCTACACCATGCGGATCAGGTATTGCTATTATAACCGAAAGCAGCATGTAGGTTAGCCTGCAGCTACTAGTTGGTAAATTAAAATCAGTGACAGACAAAAAATCAACAGCATTCCCTGAAGTTATTTGTACCTTTGCCAGAGAAGGCACTTTTAGGAGATGATGAACATACCAGCACACCTCTAGCCTAAACTCCTCATTGCCCCTAGATACGGAGGACATGCCACACATCTACAATGACTCAATTTGTTTCTCAAATGTCTCAAATTATTTCAACAGTGAAGTAATAATGCTCGTGAATGTAATGACATAGAAAAATGTATAAACGTGTCTCATGAAATCTATGACTGCAAGAATAAAGGGACAAAGATTTTAATACAGAGGAGCAGCTATTCATGACTGCCCAAATCACACTGTACTGCTGCAAAAAACATGAGACCAGATTTCCAAGGAAAACAGGGAAATCTCAGACTATCAGAACTGCTGTTAAGAAGCCCACAGCTCTGCATTTTGTTTTGTTAGCCTAAGGTATGTTTTATGAAGTGGTAATAAAATACATTAACTGTGGTCAACTCTAATTCAATGTGCACAATGAAGCATAGGGTAGGCATTCATTCTCAAGGTCCACTTTGTTTTAATTCAATGTGCACAATGAAGCAAGCGTATGGTAGGCATTCATTCTCAAGGTCCACTTTGATCTTTTATAGATCTACTCCTAGCTGACTATCAGCTTGAAGGAAAAGAGCATAGGATGGTGGTGGTTATCCAGATCCAACAGGACAAAGTCCTGAGTAACCTTGTCTGTCACCATCGCTGACCCTGCTTTGAGCAGGAGGCTGGATCAGAGACTTCTTGAGGTCCCTTCCACCTGAAACCTTTCGTTCTATGAATTTATTCAGTTTAACTGTTAATTTAACAGTTTACTTAACTGTTAATTTTCTAAGATAAAATGTGGTAAAGAATATTAGCAACTTTTTTCTGCCTAAGTTTGCCATCAAATAACAACTTAGCAATGAGCAACTTTTTTCTACCTAAGTTTGCCATCAAATAACAACTTAGCTGCATTCCAAGAAAAAAATAGTAGTGTCTAACAGCCTTTTGTCCCAAAGCAAGTTAATTTTCCGGAAATAATCAAAATCCCTCCTAACACTTGTGAGAGAGGAAAGTTGCGCAAGCAAAGTTACCACAGCATGGAGGGTGAAACAGACCTTAAAGAAGTTACACTGCAGTGATCAATACACAAGTTAATTTTCCTGAAATAATCAAAACCCCTCCTAACACTTGTGAGAGAAGAGAGTTGCACAAGCAGAGTACCACAGGATGGAGGGTGAAACAGACATTAAAGAAGTTACACTGCAGTGATCAATACCGGAGCACAACTGAGATGTTGCCACATGGTATAGCATCAATACGTCACCATATAGCAAGTTATAAAACATTGCTTTATTTATGGAATTGTACTAAAAGCACCAGGCTTTAAAACCCCAAAATTTTAATTTATATAACAGTAGAAACATGTAAACCCTACATAAACTTGCCAATTTGTAAAATGTGAATGTAAATAGAAGATTCTATTGCACTGTAAGCATCCCAGTTAAATCTCACATTTCTCTTACTGCTCTAGCTACAAAACCATTAACTCCGAAATACACATTTTTAAGTTGTGGAAGCCTGTAACTATGAGAGCAAATGTGTCATCTCAACTTCTAGCATAGGTGGCAGAGATTGTAGAAGAATGCACATTTTTATTAAAGATGACAAATATTTGTAAAGATACTTTGAAAGAAGTAACCAGGGAAATGACAGAGGAGCATCTGAGAAGAACGGAGTCAAAAAGATGATTTACTTCAACAACCATATGCTCCACCAGTCACTACGATCATTAAAACAATCTCCACATGTGCATGCCCCAAACCACTTAGATAAAGACAGGAGTTACCCAAAGCACCCAGAGTTAGCCACAGTTTTGAAATTACGTGTCTGGATTCCCCCCTTTTTAATTTGGGGGTGGGCATGAAACGCAAGATATACAAACAACACACACACTCGCATTACTACAACAAGAACTAGAAGCTTACATTTTAAACAGAAAAATCTGAAAGCAAGTAGGACAGACAGAACAAAAAACACCACACAAGATATACAAACACACACACTCGCATTACTACAAGAACTAGAAGCTTACATTTTACAGAAAAATCTGAGAGCAAGTAGGACAGACAGAACAAAAAACACATCCCTCCCTCTGTTCATTGTGTCCTTGGCAGCCAGGCCCGTACTTCCAGCCAATTCCACTATTTTCTGACCAGTGGCAGGTTCTGCTCAATTACCCTCGTCCCTCAGCAGCTCTCCCTGTCCGCTCTGAGGCCCGGCCGCCTGTGCCTGGCCCCTCACCGAAGCCTTGCCACCTCTAGAGGAGCCGTGGGCAGGAGCACTCCCCCAGTGACTCTCCTTTTGCCACACTTCAGCAATTTTTCAGTCCCTTAATCCCTAAGCAAGCTCCCACAGAAAGCAGCAATTTCCCCTATTGTACAAGGGATCCACCTATCCTTGTCTTAAAAGGAAGAAACAAGTCACCATGCATTTTGTTCACTCCAATTTATTTTGGTACTTCTTAGGCAATTCTTTTACATAAAGGATCAAACCACTGACTCACTTAACTCAGCATCCTTGTCAGGAGCAGATAAATTGGAAGCAGTTGCGAGAACCACATGGCACAGTAGCTCAGACTAGAAAACATCTGGTTAGAAGACAAACGTTACTTTCATAGTGAAAGAACGGGAGGTCCATTAGGAAACCTATTAAAAAGTGAAAAACAGGTGGGCAAAACATCTGATTAGAAGACAAACATTTACTTTCATAGTGAAAGAACGGGAGGTCCATTAGGAAACCTATTAAAAAGTGAAAAACAGGTGGGCATAACAAGAAATAATGCCAGGAATATAGCCCAAAACAATTTAAAATAGAATCAATTAAAGTGATTATGGGGATCAACTTTTAATAGAAAACATTTTCTGACTCTCAGAATCTTCTACCAAAGCATCCAATCCTGACTTTGAAATACATTTAATTAAACAAGTTATTGGTTTAACTGTGGGAATCACTATGCCTGTGCTACATCACAAGCTAGGTTAGATGAACTTAAAAATCTCCCTTTAAAAGTTTACCTCATGAAGGCTTTATCTTAATTCCTCACAGCTGGAAGCCATGTCAGCCTTTGATGCCTAGCATTTATACACCTTCCAGAATCCTTTCTCTCTAGTAAGGATATTGAAGCCCCACCTGCCATTTTCCTATAGTCTTGGCTCCAGGAATATCCTCGAAAATGAATATCTAGATTTCCACTACGAACTGAGATAGAAGCAAACCCTGGCACCTTTTGTAAGCAGAATTTTAAAAGCAATTTGGTTTTACATTCTTCATGACAGAAAAGTTAACAAGCTGACTTCTATCCTGTTCATACGCATCTCTATTCATAGCCCAAACTAGGTATATCATTAAAAGTAGGTACTTGCTTCAGGCAACAGATTGCCAGGAACAAAAACACTTATTTTTAGAAATGGGTATCCCTCTTGGACAGGACAGTCATAACTCCTGCTTCTTTTCTTTTCTCAGCATCACTAGGAACACTAAATCCAGCTTTCCATCCCAGATCCCTTCCCAGTCTCCTCCCCACTGTCCAACAGAAGTGCATTTTCTCCTATGCAGACAAACAGCTGTAGGCAGGTTTTGATCTTATGTCGCTTCTAATTAACTTCCTTTTCAAGATAACCAATTCAAATTTCCTCAATGTCTCATCCGAGTTTCCCACACCTCTTGGTTTTTTTACTAACCTTCTCCAAATCCTCAGTAATTGTGCAGTACTCCATGTGAAATAAAGTCCTTAACACTAGGCTTTGTACGACACCACATCCCCCACTCATGTAAGAACACTGTCTTCCCTATGATTCTCCACTTCACGTAGCTTGCTTTATGAAGCTCCTCTTAGAGGTCCTCCATGATATACAGATCCCATTCCTAATTTCAATCCACCTATGTTGTATGCACAGTTGAACAGCCTCAAGTATTGTTTGCTTTTTCAGTGTTGAACTAAGCCTGTCATTTTTTTGTCTTCTATTAGTTCTGAGGTTCCTCAAAGTCTGCCAGAGGTCCCTTCCAACCTCAACCATTCTGTGATTTTTCATGTCTTTTTCAGATCATTAATACATCTAATTCTGAATTGTGAGGTTGCTAAACTTTTATCCAGAAAAAGTCAGTTTCTACTAGCTTCCTATTAGTAGGTGATACTTAATAGACGACAGCCCTTTGCCTCTAACAAACACTTAATGCTTAAGAGCAACTCAGAAGAAGTTGCTTTTGATTCATCTTTCCTTCTAAAAGTTACAATACCTTCAAAAACATGCAAATCAAGTAGTGTGTAAATCAACCGCATCACTGCCAATTTGAGAAAACCAATTCAAAGATAAAGTTCAGAGACAATGTGGAGAGAAGAGCTGACAAATCAAAATGCAAGTAAAATCTAAAAGATCTTAATTTAAATACAGCTTAATTAGTCCTATTTAATAATTATCCACTAAGAGGAAATTTAGCATGGGTATGATTTCCTAAAAACTGGAAAAAAGGGCTAAAGTTCTTTAGAACCTTATATTTAAAAGTAGAAAGGAGAACTCAGAAAGTCATGGAGCTGTAAACTTGATATCAAATACTACAAAGGGTCTTGTTGATTTTTTGTTTGTTTGTTTTAGCCAGTATGTATTTATAAACATCTAGAAGGTAAACAGTTCAACACAACTGAGTCAAAGGCTTGTCCAGAACAAGCACTATCAAAATACCTATTTCTAATGACTTGGTTAGATGGCTGCCTCTAACAGATAAGGTCTGCCATACGAGTCACACGACGCACATGGAAAACCTAATGACTGCCATGATCAAACCTACCCTGGTAGCACAGGCGGTGTGAGGTACAGGTGTGCATACAGCCAGTTGCTCTGTCTTAATCCTAATGTTAGAGTTGCTGGAGACTACCTGCCAATACCCAAATTGTACAGAAAATAGGTATTGATGAAACACCATTAAATCCTAAGGATGTATCAGATATAGTTCTACTAACTCAAACGTATCAAACCAACAGAATACATTTTAGTATTTTGGTAAGTACACTAATTAAATCTGCAGGTGGACATTAAATTATAAAAACTGCAAACACTTAGTTGATCAGAAAACCAAGTTGCCTTGAAAAAAAAAAATTAAGAAAGGCTCAAGAGTATCAGATGGAGTTGAATTAAATTGTGTGCAAAGCAGAATTTTGGCTGTAAATAATCAACCATACAAATCTTCAATGAAAACCAACTATTAGGTAGCATTAGAGTAGAAAAGGATCTGTGAAAAGTCACAGCATTGCAAAACAGACAAAATAAGCTTTTTGCTCTGCTTAGCATTACAAATACTTCAGCCTGTTTTGAAAAGCACATCTCCAAATCACATAGAACAACTGAAAGGAGTCCAAAAGCAGTTACACAAAAATGGAAAGAGGCCTTGAAAACACAACCTGAGGAGAGATTTAAATAGATTTGTTCAGGCTTTACAAACTGAGACAATATAAATAGAAGACTACTGCAAATGGCAAGGGAATACACTTCCCTAAAAAAAGGTGCTCAAACTACAGAAGATTTAAGCTAAACTTAGGCTAATTTCTAGGAGAACCTAACCTGAAGCAGAGTTAAGTAACTATACAGATCGTCTAACAAGACTGGAAACTCTTTATGGATTTTGGTTTTAGTATAAATATTTTTAAAAGATCTCAAACTGGCTTTGATTAGAGGTCAAGATGAACTCTCATATCCCTTCCAGCATCCTCTTCCAGCATTCTATTATTGGGTTTTGTTTCCCAAATATTTTTAGAAATAAGAGAAAAGAAACCCACCTAAAATAAAACTGCCTAGTATGTAGATGAAGAGACATCTGTATTTGAAGTAGTTATAATTTAGAGTCTGTTAAGAGCTCAGATGCAACAGAGAGGAAAAACAGCTGTGGGAGCCAGTCAAGACGCTGATGATCTGGCAAGACAAGCTCAAGAACAGGAATTAAAGAGACACACCCATAGGAGCTGTTTTTCTGTCATAGCATTTTTGTACTACTCAGATTTCTTTTCAGGATTTCCAACCTTATCAAACCAAGATTAAGTTTGCTGCAATGATCTCACATTTTGCATTATATAGTCAACTGGCCTGGTTTTGAACAAATATTCCTCAATATTCCTAAACACTGCTTGATTAGGGTGTGCAGCTATGCTGTGAGGGCAGGCAGTCTACACCTCTCATCTCCTGATCAATGAAAATAAATATTTTTGAGTGCGAATGAGGCTTTAGCACCAGTAATTTCAGAAACATTTGTTTGGCAAGAGGGAGGTAACCCATAACCTTTTTTTCTGTCTTCTAATTTACAAATTGTTCAAATACTTTGTGTATCAAATTTCTTTGTAATAAGCCACAGAACACATCATCAAATGCAAAAATAAAATGCAAGAAATGTAGAAAATTTAAGTGAGCTTAAGTTTTCACACACACTTTTTTTCCATCTACATGTATCTCTCATGTACTCTACATGCTCTTCTACTGGAAAAGCCAAATGGAACATTTCCTATTAACAGCTTTGAGAAAGCAAGGGCTGCAAGAAAGAGGAAAATCTCCAAAGAAGTTCAGAAATCCAAATTCTATGCTTAGAATACTGCATTCCTTAATTTAATTTCCATAAAAAGGGGAGAAAATATTGAGCAAGATGCAAATTTAGTAATAGAACTATGTCATTTGAGTCAGCACAGTCCTAAATGAGGATTTAAAGTTCATGGCCAAGGCAACATTGACCGCAGTCCTCTGTGAGGCGAGTTATTCCTAAAACTTTCATGAAAAAAAAAAATATGCACCTTTACCTCAGGAACAGCTGTAAAGAAGTTGTGGATTAAAAATCCAGAAGTTATATTCCATCAAAAGCTTTGCTCTTCCTTCTTGAGCAGTGATCTTGGACTCTGCAGCAGAACTGCACCCACACATTGATTTTCACAAGACATGCCCTGATCAGCACAAAAAGAAAGCAGCAAGCAGAGAAGCATAAAGAAAGATGAAGACTTCTTCCTTCAAAAAGTCACTTGCAGGAATGTTAATCTATAAATCTTACTGTATTCTCCTTTTCAGCAACTGGGAGAAGACAGTGTAGGAAGAAATGGAATATTGTTTCTGGTCTACTCCTGCTGGTCTCTTCATAGTCTACCTTGTCTGCCAAAGGGTATAAAGATCAAAAGAAAGCAATGCACTTAAATACAGAAGCTTTCTTTGCTTAAGAAAGAAAAGCAAACCACACAACACTAAATTGAAAGTCTTTGTAATATTCTTCAGCTCAGAAAAAGCGTTCAATTTCCTATTAACATTTTAATGGTAACATATAATCAAGAATCAATCGCTTTCTAAATGTCTAAGTTAATCTAAAAGGAAGGTTTATATTTGCTTCATTTAGACGGTGACCTCCACCATAGTAGTTGGTGAGTAGATTTTCTGCCCCCTGTATTTCAGACAGCTTTGTCTCCCAGTAGAATTCCTGGGAATAGGACAGTCAGAGGTCTGAAATAATTTATAGGTTCACCAAGGAAGTCCAGAAATCCTCTCTTACCATCTAGAAATGTTTCCTATGGATTTGGAGCTCTATTTAAGCAATCTCTGGAAATCACATTTCACTGTATTTATCTAGTTCAAGTAGCAGGAAGATCTGAAGTTTCATGAATGATTAATATCTTTCATTACTGCAGCCAAACAATCTCCAAAATAGCCTATGACATTTAAAGGGTAAAGCTGCTAGTCTCCTTTTAGAAATTAAGTCAGTCCCTCCCCAAAGTTTAGCTAGAAAGCATGATGCAAAGATTATTTTTTTTTAAAAAATCCCCAAACTATATTGGTAGAAAAAAATGTAACAACTACTGAAGTCCATATGTAAATTAAGCCAGAGGACCTGCTCCCAACTCACCTTTCACATTGTACTTCCCTCTTCTTAGCTTTTGTTATGCTAAACTATGTGCAACTACAAAATGACAGCAACCAACCAAGGATTTGTGGGGGTTTGGGGTTTTTTGTTGTTCTTGTTTGGTTTGGGAGGTATTTGGGTTTGGGGTAGAGTTTTTTTGGTTGGGATTTTTTGGTTTGGTTTTTGGGGGTTGGGTTTTGTTTGTTTGCGTGGAGTTTTTACAACTAACACACCCTTGCAAGGAAGATTATCTCAAAATTATGTTTTAGAAGAACCTTACAAGAAATGAGATTCTGGTACATTGTGGGAGAGTAGTTAGTTCTTTCAAAAAGAAACAGGAGCATTAAAATCCCTTGGAAGTACCTGGCTCTCTAATGCTGTTCAACACTTCCTACTACAAAAGCCTGGAAAAGACATGCAACAACTCCTTTCCTGCCTGAAACCAAAAAGCTCTTCCTCTGCCCAAATTTAGGTCAGAGGCTGACCTGCCAAAAATGTTTGTAACAGATGAGGATACAGGAAAACACAAGAGCACTAAGTACGGAACAGTCAGATAAGTATCACCAGTTCAAAATCAAGAAAAATGAATGCACCACTCAAACTGGAGAGTACAGAAAGACATGGTAGTTCACACAGAAAAGGCTGAGGCATGACACTGCTCTACAGAAAGCCAGGAGCAGCAGGCAGTAGGTGGAAGGGAAAAAATGCATCGGTTCACAGGAATGCAAACATTAGCAGTTTCCATTCCTAGTGAACCTCCTAGTGAAGGGGAACGTGTGTGTCCAAGAGGATGGCTAAGTTCAGGCTGCAGGGCAAAGCAAGCCAGCAAGAGACGGGTGAAGGTTTTGAAAGCATCACAGTCTTAGGACGGTTGGTCTCAGCATCCAATTTTCACTACACACAAAGGAAATTACCTTGAAGAAAGTCAAATTTATGCTGAAGCTCATTGAACCAGTTGGACAAATTTCAAATGCAAAAGCATACATCAGCTTCCTTTCACAAAGAAATTGAAGAAAAAAAAACCAAAACAACCACACAAAGCCCATCATGCACTTCCATTGTTAAGAAAGAAAGTGGAGTAGAAAAGGACTAAACTGTGGAGAAGCAATTAACCCCATTAATACTAAATGAGGATCTGATCTTTGGAAACCTGCATCTTAAGGTATCACTTTACAATTAAAAAGTTAAAATGCAAAATCGAAAAGACAATAATACAAACCAGTAGAGCCTCAGATACAGCAAACAGGCAAATAAATACTGTGGGTAGAAAGATTTGTACAAAAGCAAGTTGGGATTGTTTCACATCTAGTAGACACAAATATCTTAATAGGTTTTCTTAAGGGAAAACACTCCAGTGTTTGTTTTCCAGAAAAAAAGTTCCTTCTACTTGGACAACAGCTCACTTCAGGCATAAACCCACAGTGTGCCCTTACCACAAAGAAGGCTAATATTATCCCAGGCTGCATTAGGCAAAGTACTGCCAGCAGGTTGAGGGAGGTGACCCGTTCCCTCTGCTCGGCACTGGTGAGGTCACATCTGGAGCCCTGGGTCCAGTGCTGGGTTTTCCAGTACAAGGGAGACAGGGACATACTGGAAAGAGTCCAAAAGGTCACTAAGATAAGGGACTGGAGCATCCTTCTTATGAGGAAAGGCTGAGAGAGCTGGGACTGTTCAGCCTGGAGAAGAGAAGGCTCAGGGAGATCTCATCAATGTCTGTAAATACCCAAAGGAACAGTAGGAAGGGAACAGAGCCAGTCTCTGCAGTGGTGCCCAGTGACAGGACCAGAGGCAGCGGACACAAACTAAGACAACAAAGGTGCTGTCTGAACAGCAGGAAACACTTTACTGTGAGGGTGACAAAGCACTGGCACAGGTTCCTCACAGACATTGGGGAATCTCCCTCAGAGATATTCAAAAGCCATCTGGACATCCCCAAACTTTGCTGTTAGGTTATAAGACGCTGACAGAGCAGACAAAGCAACCAGTTGCAGCAGGGGAAGGCTCACTGTTGAGCCTTTAATGAGAACTGTCTGGCTCATGTTGAGGATACCATCCATTTTCTCCCTCTGCCTCCTCAGATCTCTTGGCATCTAAAGCATCCAGCAACCAGCATCCATCTGGCAGGAGTCCCATTCTGGAATCCTTCAGGCCCTCTCTAAGGGATGGGGTACTCTGAGCTTCTCTGGCAAAACTAATCAGTACTTCCATTTGCAAAAGATTCCCTTTGACAGAGAATCCTTAACTGACCACACTGATAGTTCAAGGATTGTCTGCCCAAGTTACCCAATGACAAAGCCTGATTACTCAAAGATAAGAGACCAACAGGTCATGACAACCATAAATACACAAAGTCCATAACTCAAGTACTAATTATTCTGTTCAGGTTGTCTAGTCTCCTTTTTCCCATCCCATCTTCACTCATCTGCTGAATGAACCCCAAGTCGCAAGAGTTACCTGTTAATCATGACCTACTACAATTCTTAAGCACACCTGCACACAGGCACAGGAACACGACAAGAATTCTCACTGCCAAAGAGAGCAAAGGAAAATGACCTATACAGGTTGGTCAGGTATCTGCTCTGTGATTTGATCAAATGCCATTTCAAACATATGTCATCACTGTTAACTTCCTGTGACATGGGAACTGAGGCAGTGTATCCTGAACACACCAGACAGTCTGCCACCATCATAGAATCACAGGATCATTAAGTTTGGAAAAGACCATCAAGTCCAACCATCAACCCACACCACCTAACTCACTAAACCACGTCCCTAAGCACCACATCTACAAGAGAATCATAAAATCATTAAGGTTGGAAAAGATGTTCCTGGGTGTCTGCAGATGGTGAAGGAGAAAAGAACACTTAAGACACAGAAACTATCTGCTGATTGCTCACGTATTACCACTCTTACTATGAGAAAATGAGGAAAGAAAATCCAATACGTGATTATGAAACACTGGAGAAATACACTATGGATAATCAGATAACAGTTTGCTTTCACAATGAGCACAAGTACACAGCAGTTCATTACCATTCTGATAAAGGATACTTTAAATAACTGGCTCCCAGTGCTGATCTGAAAAAAAAGTTTCTAAGAAATATCTTGAATAATAGAGGTTCCTACATCAGTAACACCTATAGCAGAAGATTCAAAAGATTAAAAATTATTTTACTTCTTCATTGGTTGTGCTCATAAAGACAAGAAGGTGATGCTTGTGACGAACGGATGTATTAGCCTTCTACTGTTGCCCATTTTACCAATTTTAGAAGGCATATCTCCTCTCATAACCCAAAACATTATTATTAACAGATAAAATATATGTGCTTTACTACTTCCAGCAAAAAGAATCTCTTTTACCATAAGAATTGGACAGGGACTGCATCTGATTTTTTTGCATGTTTTAGATTATTTATGTTGTACTTCGTATCTCAGTCCTCATTCCTAACAGGATAGCATTTAGGAGCAGAAATAATTTCGTAGTCTTGACGTACTTGTACTTCTACACTGCAAAGCAAATACCTTTGCAGGATCTTTGAAAAACACACTGAGTAGTTAGTTATACGAATAGGAAAGCATAGCTGGCACAACAAACTAAACTCAATCTGTTTCTAGGTGCCTTAGGCTCCTTTCTTTAGATGTTTCTACTGTTTATGTAGATGGTGTCACATATGCTAATTGCTCAAACATGAAGTGTGGAAAAAGGCCAGAGAAACTAACCAGTTTCCAAAGCCACACACTTTATATGCTTTATATCAAACTCTTTGTACCAGAGTAATTTTTACTAATTTTTTTTACAATTTTTAATTTTTTTTTTTTTTCAAAAAAATATACCAAATACCGATACCAAAGCCAGAAGACAGTGATAAGACACATGGATGATGCCCCAGAATATTTGATGAACATTAAAATACAAAACACAGTCATATCTTTTTATTTACCCTCTTCTCTTTCAATGTAACCAAGTGCAATTTTAAACACCAAAGTCTGACATGATCTGCCATAAAACAGGAAGCTTCCTAGCTAAAAACTAAGCCAACCGATATACAAGTAAACAGGACTTCTTGCACATATCCCTCTTAAAATTTCCAGGCAATTAATCCATACTGAAGAGTATAAGAACATCCCTTCCATGTTTTCTCATGGCATAGAAGAATGGATTTCTTATTTGAACACTGGAAACATTTGTTTTCAAATGCAATTGAATGGTGAATTGAAAGTAAAACCAAATGAAGTATCAAATACTCCCTCTGACATTTCTTTATTACTCAGCCTGGCTTCCACCTGTTTCTACTGAGTTAAAAACACAAGAGTTACACACTTTCTCTTGCCATAGTCTTTATTTTGTGTGTTTTGCCCTTACCTTCCTTTTTATCATTGATACTGTCTCTTATAAAAAAGGATAGGAAGACAGACTACTACTACTACTACTTGGTGTCTAACTTGGTCTCTTCCTACCCATGTAACTGTCTCAATCGCAGTAGTTTTATTTCATTTTAAATTTAAATGAGCCTACTGGATTTAAGTTAACAACGATAAATCTATGCAATTTACTTGAAATTTGACAATACTGTGCAATTACTGGGTTGGGAGAAATTAAAGAATAAAAAAGCTTTTGTAGCAAGGCCAGATCAGATCAGAAAAATAAGCTGTATGAAGTCACCTCAAATAAATTTTAAGCTATAACAGACATAGAAGCAAGACACCAAAAGGAAATGGCTAGCATACTTATGACAACAGGAACTACCCAGGATTGTGTTCGTATTAAGGAAGACATGGGTTTCATAGAGCAACCTCCTTTAGTTGATCCTGCTTTGAAACAAGGTGGGTTGGACTTGGAAACACTTCCCTCCTCAGCTATTTTATGATTCTGTGATCTCATAATTGACTTTTAGTAAAGACATTTGATTGGCAAAACTGATCAGCTTTAAAAGCTATACAAAACCTATTAACATGTTTAATTGAATCACTCCATTTTAAAATGAAGAAGTTCGTGTTTCTTAAATATATATGCTTTTTTTTACACCTACCTTCCCTTAAAGGAAATAAAAGGCAAACAGATTTTTTGTGGTTTGTTGTGCACTGGTAACAAGGGTCATCATTTTCTACCTCTTTAAACATCTTTTAAGCTCCAAACCAGACACTTTGTACGCCACCACTTGCAGTTCTGCAGGCAAAACCGACTTGCATAATTTACAGCCAAGTGTGCCATTAAGGGCAACGAAATGATTGTTTGCTGAGCTTGTAATAATTACTCAAGTGAAATTTGTCTCAAACACAAGATATTTCACCAAAGAATAAAACACTATGTAGAAGCACGCACTTAGAGATGAAGTTGACTGTAATATACAACATGCTTGCATCTAATCTCTCTATCACAAACATCACTTTGTTGTTCAGTCAACACCATGCAACCGGAATTTTTAATCAACTCTTATTAGTGGCAGTCTTTGCCAGGAGCTGAAGAAACAGAGCTTGCACTGAACTCTTCTAGGTACAATTTATTCTGCCACTTCATTTTGTAGGGAACATGATTTATTTGACATCAAGAGTTTGTCGAGGTAATAAACCATGCAGCAATGATACCATGACTCAGAGCTCATTTGCTAGAAGTCAAGTTGCTTGGCAGCATGACAGACAAGACTAATGTGCCTTGGAGAAGTATCTATATAGATGCTACAGCTTTCAGAGATTACCAAACAAATACAGAGCCCAGAAAACATGACTTTACTCACACCATCAATTTTCTTTTGCTTGATTGATTGTGCTCAGCTTCACTTTGAGCACAAAGATGACAAAAAAAAATGACATCTATGCAAGCCAAAAAGCAATAGCTACTCAGTCCCAACAGATTTCTAACACACCCAGCCATTTTACACTACTGCTTCTTTCCAAGAAAAGGTTGTCCTCTATATGCTTGTAGAAACCAAGTGCATAGTGTGAAAAAACTACCTATCAATTTAAAGTTTAGGAAACTAAAAGAACTCTCTCAGGTAAACACTGATGCTCAGTAATGTATAGCTACTTCGTAAAACAGAAGTCCAGAAATTTTTTTACCTTTCTCAGGTGTGATGATAGATGTTTTATATGCCAACAACATTGTTAAAATGTCTGTTCTTCTGAGAACGCCCTTCTTTGAATAACTTCAGCAACCAAGTCAAAAATAAAATAAAAATTAAAAAAGAGGGAAGGAACGTAAAAACCAGACTAATTTAGACCCTTCTCCCTGGAAATACCAAGTATATAATCAAGACTTTTTCTAGTTGCATTGGGACAGCATATGCCGCTTTTGTACCAAAGCAACTAAAGTGGCTACAACGCTTTAAAAATGCCTTATTTTGCATTGTTTTTTATTATCTTTATCAGCCTCTCAGTGTCAGCATTCACAAAGCTGCAGACACTACATCATTCCTGTCCTTTCCTCCCTATATGTATATGCGGGAGGGGGAAGGGGACACAATGATTAAATAAATCTATTTAATATTTATTTAAAAATAAGGCAAAAGTGACAGGCAGTAAAGATAGGAAAATTCCAGTTCTATTTTCACTCCATTTCTGTAATTACAAAAATATGATCAATAAAGGCCTTTCCATTCAAACATTCCAATTTTAAATAAGATGATACATCAAGTTATTTTTCAACTTATACCCTTATTGTTTTAAGTAATGCATTGAGTTCTATCCAAACCCAGCCAAGAGAGTTACAGGAAGTTATCACGGTGGATGAATTTGTAACAGCTATTTAAAACAAATACTTTCAAAGGAAATTCAGAAGGATTACTAGGAAATTCCTTCACAGCTGTTTGCTTCAATAAGTGATCACTTTTCAAGTCACTGAACACAGCCATCCATTTACATGGCTATTTTTGTAATGGTCAAATCTTCAGCACACAGAGAATCACTGCCTGGTGCTAGTCAGTGTTTCCATTCACACTCTTCAGAATACAAAAGTCTGATCTCTAGTTAAGCATTAAAAAAAAAAAAAAAATCAAACATATAACAAATTATGAAGATAAATAGGCACACTTTAGGAAAAAAAACCAAAACATCTAGCATTATTAATCTCAACTTCCAAACACCACAAAAGTAAACAGATGTATAGGGGGATGCGTTGTTAGTTTCTATTTTAAATTTGGTAGGTCAGTTTTAAGCTGTAAATTGCTTTGATGAGGAATTTGATGTAGGACTGATAAAAAGAGCATGTGTGAGACACCCATTAAACTTCAAAGAACTATAGGATAGGCCTCATGCAAGTCTTATCCCCACACATTGCCGAGGTAGCTGCAGTAGGATACAAAAATTTGAATTTTGCAGAGCTCTCATCTGCCCAGTTAACTTCAGTGAAGACATTCTCAAGTAGATTATCTGATTTAACCATCTAAAGAAGAAACTCAGCAGCTAAGGACAAAATTCACAGCCATGAGAAATTTTAATGAAAACATGAAGCCTATTTCAGAACACAAGCTTTGGTTGCCTGTGATAGTTCTATTTTAACTCTAGCTTTACCTTTTTAATATATGTGTATAAGATAAGCTACATTCCTGAAGAAAAAAAATTAGTGTTCACCTCTGCAAACAAACAAGAAAAGTCTGTCATTACACAAGCAAAACCTCAAAGATTTTATCTAATTAGGAAGATCATCTAGCAGCCAGACCACATGCTTTGCTATTCAAAAAAAAAAAAAAAACAAAAACCAAAAAACACCACAACATATTAACCAATTAAATAACAAGTGAAGCATCCTTCTGCATATAGCCATAATAGTATTTCTGATAGCAGAAAAGAGTTTCCATCTACAGGAAAACAGCAATCTTACTTTCGATACCATTAGCTCAACTTTTTGTAATTCTTTGTCTGCTAAAATGGAATTTCTCTGCATTTTTATCTACAATACAAATACTTCACTGTCTTGCAGTTCCTAGTTCCTTGATAAGAACCTGATAAGGTTCTTAACAACACTTTGTTTCAGTTGTCCAAATCATTGCTATGGCTCTTCACATGAGATTCAGTATTTCCAAATGATTCCTTAATCTTGGTTACTAAAACAGGACAAATTCTGCAATCTCAGCACCACTTTCAGAAATAAAAAACCTGATGATCCTTTTTCTATATTGAAGATTTGCATTGGCTGTCTTAGCTACTACACTGCTCATATGCTGAGACAGATACCTATAATGACCATCTATCCTTTCTTAGAGGAAAATCAACATGTGCAATCCCTTTTATTTGGAAAAAGACATACCACTTCAAAACAGAAAACTGATTCTTTTTACTTGATAACTATTGAAATACGTTCCTAAACACAGCCACTCATTAGCCTTGGTGTTTATTTTTAAAATGGGAGGATAAGATTTCTATGTATACTGTAGAAATTATACCACTTAACATGTATTTGATTATCATGCATAAAAAACTTTTTAATTGCTCTTTAATCAAATACAAACTTTATAATTACAAAATTTAAACTTTTTTTTTCATTTTATATAGATCCAGTAAGACAACAAAAATTACTTGCAGTGACAGAACAGTACTTGTTTTTTTCAGTCCTTGTGTTATTTAAGGCTACAGAACCAGCATATCTCATCTGGAGGTGTTTAAGGCCAGGTTGGATGGGGCTTTGAGCATCCTGGTCTAGTGGAAGATGTTCCTGCCCATGGCAGGAGGGTTGGACCTTGATTATCTTATTTATGATTCTGTGATCTTCCTCCATCTTGGATTTATCCCTGGCTGAATGCTAAGAACATGCTTTATATTTTTCAGTTCTCAATTAGTTTGTTAACTTCAAACAAGTTTATCTTATTTGCACTAAGTGTAGAAGCAGAATTGCAGAAAAATTCTGTTTGCATATGCAAAACAGTTCACAGCTACTAACACTTCAAATTCTGAATCCAGGTATTCTCAGTGCTATGCCCACTGTCCTTTGGCAGCTACCTATGTACCAGACATTTTTATTAAAGTTACATAAATAATTTACAGATTTGTAACTAAGAAGTTATGCCAGACAGCTTACAGTTGTCTGAATGCCCTCAAGGTTTCAAAGAACTATAATTATATTGGCAGGCTTCCAATCCTAGACCTGATAAAAAATATTATTAGAAATTTATAGCATTTCTTAGTCAAATCCTTAATGATTGTTAGATATTGTTATTTCAATCTGTTGACTTGATGGCTAATTTTAGATTCTGCTTCGGATCTTTTACAGATAAAAAAATAATCTTTATCCACATCATCTATGTTCTTCATAGACTAAGACACCTGTGATCAAATCAAAAGCAGACAGCAATAATAAAAAATACTTTAAAAAAATCTTACATTTACTTTGATCAAGGGCCTTTGGAAAAGACAAAAGTTAAAAAAATAGCCTAACTCCCATTTTCAACAATCATTTCAGCTTATGAATGCTCTCAGTTCTGAAGACAAAGATGCTTACAAAAACCCTGCCAGTAACTCACAGGATGAGTGAGAGCTGTTTGCTTGATCCATTTTGTATTTCACTGAAACAACAACTTTTAAAAAATACCTAACTTAATTTTCACAGCAATCTAATTGTAGGCTAACTAGCAGTCAACCTTGTCTATCAACAATTCATGACATTCAGCATTATTAAACACCTGATTGACAAATTAAGTGCCTCAATTAACATGCTGAGTGAATTAGTTCACTCTGACATATTTGTCTCTTAATCTGAGATTTCTAAAAAATCAAACCATCAAGTCGCCTCCACCCCTCCTTTGCCAAGTCTCCCACTGTTTGTCAAAGCCACAGCAAGGAGTGAAGGAAAAGGGGAGAAGGCATTGCTCTGTCCTGGCTCTGCCTAGGAGGGGGAAGGGATCTTAATGAGGACTAACATTCCCAAATGCCAGGGAAATGGATGACCAGGAAGCACCTCCACAGGGGCCAGACCAGTTACAACCAAAGTTTGTTTACTCAAATGCAAATATCTCTTTACATTACCATGTTCAAACAGCTCACATACATGAGCCTAGGTACTGTAAAAAGAATTCTATGTGCATCAAAATAAAAGAGAACCACAGAATGGCAGAGGCTGGGTGGGACCTCCAGTGGTCATCTGGTCCAACCCCTCTGCTCAAGCAGGGCCACCCAGAGCCAGCTGCCCAGGACCATGCTCAGATGGCTTTTGAATAACATCTCTAAGGAGGGAGACTCCACAGCCTCCACCACAGTAAAAAGTGTTTTCTGCTGTTCATACAGCACCTTTGTGTTTCAGTTTGTGCCCATCGGTCCTGTCACTGGGCACCACTGCTAAGAGACTGGCTCCCTCCCTTCAGGTATTTATAGACATTGATGAAATTCCCCTGAGCCTTCTCTTCTCCAGGCTGAACAGTCCCAGCTTTCTCTGCTTTCCCTTATAGGAGAGATGCTCCAGTCCCTTTATCATCTTTGTGGGCCTTGTGGCACACACACGTCAGCTCATTACGTATTTGCCACTATTAATTATCTCAGGTCTCTGGGTCCTTCATTAATTTACTTTTCATAACTTAAATACGCCAGAAAAGTGATTTTTTTCTTTTCTAGAGCCAGAAATAACCTCCTTACGTCTTAGTAGTTCAACTCTATACTTCTGGAAAAAAAGTATCATCATCCTGCAACTTTTAAGCGTAACACAGAAGATAGCAGACATGAACAGCATGTCTGTCATTTGATTTTACATTGGCACATTTAAGAAATACAAGTGAACAGTTTAACAGGAATTATTTCAGAGTTATTTTCTACACTGACACAGCCAGGACTTCTATATTTTGTCAGTGAAGTCACTGAGAAAACTAGTGACTTAAGTAAAGCTACTGTGAGCTCCATTATTAACTTTCCTCTCCCCACAGACTGAGGGATGCTATTTACCAACCATAAATGAACAATCGAGTCCAAAGAGAAAGAGTTACCTAGAAATCTCAAAAACCTGGTCATCAAATCACCTGTGCAAGCACTGCTTACATAGCTCTTAGCTAACGTAGCCAAATGCTTTAAAAGGAAATCCTTGTGGCATCTGGGGATTTGTCTTTTAAGACAAGTAGCAACTTCACAACCATAGAAGAAACAGAAGAATTTCTAAGAAAAACAATATATTAGCACCATATCAGTTACCAAATGCAAATTTATTGGAATTGAGAACTTGTTTA
The DNA here is from genome assembly GCF_000699245.1 of Pterocles gutturalis. NCBI lineage: Eukaryota > Metazoa > Chordata > Aves > Pterocliformes > Pteroclidae > Pterocles > Pterocles gutturalis. Next base: position 76,111 of record NW_010128082.1, read on the forward strand.
AACACATTTTTCAGTTTCACAATTAACTGAGCCATGAAAGCACCACATAAATATTAGGATACCTTAGTCACAAATCAAAAAATATGAGCTTTTGAACGATTCAGGAGAGGTAGTGTTACCACTGCTTTCGTTTTAAGTATCATAATTTAAATAACACTTAAGTATAAAGATAATTAATCAATTTTAGTCAAATCCAAGTCTCAGGTAACTCATTTTCTGCTAAACAACTTTATTCCAAAAGTTGCTAAAATATAAAAGGCATATGTTTCCTTCCTTTTTAATACAGTCAGTTCTTTTTTCACCAGGGGTTTTATCTTTTCCTTTGCTCCCTCCTTCCCTTTTCTGTTGTTCAAGTAAAGCTTTCATCTTTAACATACCATGTACTGTCAAGACCAACCTAGAAACAATAGCTGCACAAGGTTCAGTTACCTCAGGAAAATCCAAGGTACAAACCTTGTAGAAGAGAGACTTTTAGGATCCAATGGAAATACATTAAGAAAGCAACAGGGGTTTAGAAGAGCACCAGACTTTAAAGTCTGCTTTGAAGACTATAGAAGTGTGGTGGGTTGACCCTGGCTAGATGCCAGGTGCCCACCAGGTTGGTCTATCACTCCCCTCCTCAGCTGGGCAGGGGAGAGAAACTATAACAAAGGCTTGGGAAAATTAATTTAATTTATTACCAATCCAAATCAGAGTAGGATAATGAGAAAAAAAAAATTTAAAACAACCTTCCCTCCACCCCTGCCCTCTTCCTAGGCTTAACATTACTCCCGATTTCTCTACCTACTCCCTCCCAGAGGCACAGGGGGATGGAGAATGAGGGTTGTGGCCAGTTCACCACATGTTGTCTCTGCCGCTCCTTTCTCATCAGGGGGAGGACACCTCACACTGTTCCCCTGCTCCAGTGTGGCGTCCCTCTCATGGGACAGTCCTCCCACAAACTGCTCCAGCATGGGTCCTGAAAGACTGCACCTGTGGGAGGGAACAGACTGCTCCAGCATGGGTCCCCCATGGGGTCACAAGTCTCACCAGCAAACCTGCTCCAGCCTGGGCTCCTCTCTCAACAGGGCCACAGGTCCTGCCAGGAGCCTGCTCCAGTACAGGCTTCCCACAGGGTCACACCCTCTTTCAGGCATCCACCTGTGTGTGGGGTCCTCCCTGGGCTGCAGGTGTATCTCTGCTCCCCCATTCCCCTCCATGGCTGCAGGTGTGTCTCTGCTCCCCCGTTCCCCTCCATGGCTGCAGGTGTGTCTCTGC
>NW_010128082.1:77467-85228 GCF_000699245.1 Pterocles gutturalis
CACCTCTGCTCCTGTGCCTCGAGCCCCTCCTCCCCTCCTTCTGCACTGACCTTGGTGTCTGCAGGGTTGTTTCTCTCACATATTCTCAGCCCTTTCTCCAGCTGCAGTTGCCGTTGTGCAGGTTTTTTCCCCCCTTTCTTATATATGTTATTCCAGAGGTGCTACCACCATCGCTGATGGGCTCGGCCTTGGCCAGCAGCAGGTCTGTCTTGGAGCCGGCTGGCATTGGCTCTGTTGGACATGGGCTGTAGCTCCCCCCCACCCACTACCAAAACCTTGCCATGCAAAACCAATACAAAAAGCTTAAAAAAATGTCTCCTTGTTTCAGATGGTAAGGAAAGCCAGTATACCCAACACATAGCAGCTGAACTGATAAGCAGTCTAAGAACTTCAGTTGTTTCTTATTTGTTTAAACAATTTTTAGAGAGGCTGGAGAGACTGAGGAACTATATTCGGGGGTGGGGGAAGCAGGAAGGAGAGGGCTAATAGTTTTCCCAATCTATACGCTCATGAAGTCTGCAGTACACCAAGCAGGACATCGAAAAGAAGAGGGAAACTTATTTCAGTGAATTAATTTAGACAATAGACAAAAATATTTTATACAATACACAAATGCTTTTCCAATACAAAAATCACTTGAACCCATATTTACATCATGTATAGGTATTTGGTGTTCTAAAGTCTCCAAGTTTAAGAACCTTATGAACAATGAAGGTAACATCTAACTGGGACTGCCAGCTAATGGGTCCCTCTACAACATACAATGTAAACCCCAAAACTTGGGCTATGCAGTATATAAGTACTCCAATTAGCTTTACATACACACGCACACTCACACCAGTAAAACACTGACAGGGCCCTTCTCCAATCCTGAGGCCAGGTGGTACCAGCTGCATCCTACTATACAGCACTTAACCTTAAATCTCCCCTGGGCTCCATGAGACACATTTGTAGCCTGAAGACAAACATCTAGCTGAGGAGGGGAGTCATTCACATGAGTTTCTGTTCAGACTACCCAACAGAAGGCTGTAAGTGGCATTTTCATAGCAGAAAACTAAGAGTACATGGCGTGTTCCTTCAGTAAAAGATACAGGCATATAGGGATGTAAATAGGCGTCACCCCTCATGGGATACTGTAGCACAAGGGGTAGCAAACCTTGTACAGTCTTGCCTGTGTCATCTACTAGAAATGGCTCCTGGAGCTTCCTATACAGCATTCAAGCATTGCCCACAGCTGAAGTAACAAGTTATTCCATTTGTTACTTTTTTTTTTCCTCCACTGAAAGAAGACCTTTCTAGTTTTATCCAACAGTATGTTAATTCATACTGTGATAGAGCAACATAAGCCCGATAGTCAAATCTAGGTTTTACTCTCCCACCTGAGCAGTAACTAAGAGTAACAGAGAATATACATACACAGCTGCGTATCACACAGCAAAAATTCCAGCAGATCAGGCCATGCAGCTGTTAAACCAGCTGGTAAGAACTGGGAGGATCAGGAACTAGCAAGTTCTGTTGCTCCAATGCAGGAATGTTAAATACACACATGCCTACCTGCCTCTCCCTGTTGGGGAAGTAAACCACTGCTAGATTTCCTCCTACAAGAAAACTACGTAATTTGTTATGATAAGGACCAAAGTATTCCTGCCCAGTACCTCCCTTTGCAGAATTTAACTGCACTGATAATTTATTTTAAAATATTAACCTACATAAATTATAACTTATAGTGTTACATGTCTAAAGAGAAATTTATATGATTAAGTTGCTTTAAAACAACTTCTGATCAAATAAACCATTAGAATACAAGCCAGACATCCAACCAAATGAAGTTCTCTCACACCTGCAGCAGTTTGAATACTACTTGTATTTGTAGAAAATACTGAAAATAAGAGCCTAATATGACATATTTCAAAATACAGTAAAATTATATTCAGTAACAGACTATAAAGAGGCAGTCTTTGCACAGTCTGTGTAAACCGATTTTTCTTTTCAGTTTTTTTATCAGCATCTTTCCTGGCAGCCTCACATACTTCAGGAACCTATTCAAGCACGAATTTGCTATTTTACTAAACATTTATGCAGAAATTAACACAGTGGGAACCTAATTTGGGTCTGAGTTCTAGACTAGTGGAATAGTAATAGGCATACAGTAATAAAATAAATGTCTTTCCTGCTTTTAAGAATAATTGAGAAACAAGCGCCATTTATATAAATACAGATACTGCTAATCTAATCATGTGTTCAAGCAAACCTAAAATAATGCCCTACATATGTAATTTCATCATAGTACTCTTAACCTAAGACAGAATTCACACTGCGCTATTCTTACCAGAAAAAAAAAAAAAAAGGAAATAACACTTCATACCTATAAATTTTTTTTCACACAAATTCTGTTCCCTTCAGACACCTTTATTCTACTAGCACTGTTACATTTGTATAGTTAACTCATTTGTAAGACATCTAGAATTATTTATGATTAAACAATTAAAAAAAAAATCTAAATGCCGAGAATACACAAGAAATCTCTGAGGGATATTACCAATTGAAGCAAGCTTTAGATATTCCAAAAAGCTAGCAAAAATACCCAAATAAGCCATTTTATCTCCTGGAAATAAAACCATGGTTATCACAATTTAAAACACTGAACTACTACAGAAGTATGGCATATGTGCACAGTTACAAAACAACCTAAACTGTAGCATTCTTGGAAAAGCAAAAAAAAAATTTAGAATGGAAACTTACTTGTGCATATTTTCCACTCCTATTACGATCATGATATAGTAGGAAATTCCACTTTGTATAACAAAATGTAAGGCATACCTAGGAAAAAAAAAATAGTAAACCCTCATGGCATTTTCATTGATGACAATAAACAGCATGCATTTATTTATTTAACATTCAATTAAGTAAATCTGTAAAATTGTCCATCACTACTTCCAAAAAACCCTTTTGTTCTATTTAGGTTTTCTGCAGCCCCTCTTCTGTTGAGAGCTTCCCCCTTTAGCACAGCACAGACAACAGTAATCAAGAAAAACTACAGACTTAGTGAGAAATCTCAAGCTCATAAACAAGAACATAGTAAATGCTGACTAAAACACAGAGAGCATGTGTCATAATACTTCCACTTGGCATTATTTCATGTGTAAATAACACTAATGCTTTGTGGTTCCGTTTCCATACTTATCTTTTTACCTGTTTGCAACAATAGGCATCTCTGATAAGGCCAACAATATCTTAGTATCCACGATATCAGTACATGGGAAGATTTCCCAGTCAACAAAAAGGATAACTCTGTCCAGCCAGTCTCTTTGCCCTCAGTCATCAATAACTGATAAAGGGATGGTGGTGATGATGGTCTCAAAAACACAAAACAAAAAAAACCTACACACCAACAACCCACAGATTTATTTCACAAAGTCGCTTTAACCTCCTCTTCTTATTTGTCTCTGCAGCTTACCACCATAGCTACCACACCACTGTTGTTTTGGGGCTTGGGGGGGGTTGTTTTGGTTTTTGAAGGAGCTATATTTCAGTAAGCTAGTAGAGCATTGGTGGCAAACCATTGCCAGTGATTGGGGAAAAGTGTCTGATCTTCAGTAAGCTGATTCTCTTTCACGCTGGTACTTCAAGTGCCTCAGCAGCATGTTTACATGTGCTTAAGTGACACACCGATCTAGTTTTGGAATTTTTCCCATTAAAAAACAGCCTAAAGAGCAACTACAGTTTTCTACTGTTTTATACTGCTGGTACTGTTTTCTTTCAGCTTATCATCAGCAATCTCCTCATTTCACTCCTCATCTACTCATAAGTAAATGTTTTCAAAGACTTTCAACAAGAAACCCAGTTCTATCCAGCTAAAATCTTATTAAGTCTACACACGATGAACTGAGGGAAAACAATTCACTTGGATATTAACTGACCTTGAAAATCACGACTTTTTATGGAAGATCCAATCTGCACACGCTCTCAGACTTCACTACGAGCTATTCTCATCTAAGATATGACTTCCTAAAATTCAAATGCACATTTAATATAAGCAATTGCCACTTAAAAAAAAAAATCACTTTTTCTTTTCATATCAGCCATGTATTACAAACACTGTGCAGTAAAGACAGGCATTAGTGAAACTACAAAAATTTAAGAGGTTTGCTTCTTAAACAGAGAAAGGGACATAACAAGATATCAAAGCCTGAAAAAGTTTGTGTTGTATGGACTACCATACTAAGATTACACTTTCCAAAAATATTTCTCTTTCAGAGCTGTTAACAGTGGCAACATGATTGATCTCCAAATTCAAAAATTAAAAGGGAAGCATTTAAATACAATGTGAAGTAGTACATTTTAGCTACAAAGAGTATTCTAGGTCTTTTATGCTATTTGCTATTATCCCAAGGGAATTAGCCCTTCTCTGCCTGTCCCACATCACCATCACAAGCACTGCAAAGGTGACTGAAAACTAACACACCTGAAATTGAAGAAAGCAACATAATGACTAATAAATATTCTTAAAAGGGTGCAGACTCCAAACTATTTTCCACATTTAGGTTTACATGAGATTTTCTGCAAATTTATATTTACTATAACCACTATATAAGAAAACAGGAACATTTTCCCTCTTGCACACACGTTATAACACAACTGAAGAGTCACTAAAGGTGTACCATGGAATTGTAACCTATATTCATACTTGATTCCTTGAGGAGGGGTGAGAGGAAACAAACAAAACCAAGCCCTCAGAAAACATGCTTGTGTAGTACATACTTCATCAAAACAAAAAAGAGTTGGCACAAGTGCAACAGAAGTATCAGCTTTTGAAAGAATGTGTACTTCTAACGTCTCAAATTATGTTCTTTCTTTTCAGCATTTTTGAAAAGCTTTTAGTTCGTAAGAAAAGAACCTTTTTGTAAAATAGAAATTAATTGCTGAAATAATTGCTTTAAGTATGATCCAAAGCAAACTAATCTGGATTTCTACTACAGCATAAGATTTCTCTCAAGAGTTCTTTTCCAGGGTTTATTGCCAACAAGAAACTTCCACAAATCTTTATTTATGTCTGTTGGGGTGGAGGTTATTTCTTTCTCAAGGCTCCCATCCTCAAATTTCACATATGAATATATTCATCCTCAAATTTCACATATGAATATATTCTTAACACTTTCTAATTACAAACTACAACCAATGATTTAGATTTACAAAGCAATGGATACTGAATGTGCTCCTAACGCTTACACAGCTCTCAAAAACCACACACAGTAATGCCTATCTCCTGTATCATCCTCCTCATTTGGTGCTACAACTGGAAGTCTTTGGCATCACATCATTCTCTCAAAGCAGAATACCATGGCCAAAAGTTTAAGAAATGCATGGGAGTTATGGAATTATATATACAAGCAAATTGCACATGTAAATCCAAAGAATAAAACTTACTGATTTTTCTTTTCCTAAATTTAAAAGTAATACATATCAACCAGTGCTGAGAAGCCTCTGGAACATGCTAGTCTAGAGGGCAAATCTGTGGTTTGGAATTACGATAATTATTTATACACACTCTGTGTGTGCACAGACACATGCATGCACACACCATGTTTATCTTCCCACCTCTAAAAAAGCTTGATTAATTCCCCCTAGTTCAGTAATACTCTTGTAGAGTCAGTATAAATGAGTCTTCTACATACTTAAAGCTGAGCAAGCACTCTGTTTACCATGTAACAAAACCAAACTGGCACTTAATCTTAAACCAGCTTGGGAAGATGAGAGACATTTAGTAAGCTAATTTTGAAGGGGAAAAAAAATCCACCAAACTAAATGCATACCTTTTATTAGCCCTACTAACATTCTGGCTTGCTAACGCTGTGAAAAGATCAAGATGTGAAAACAGCAGTCACAGAAAATTTGTGCTTAAAAACAAAAACCACAAACCAAACATAAACCACACCCCAAACTACACCCTCCCTCTAAAACAAAACAGAAAAACCCAACACACAACAAATTCTCAAACCAAGGCCATCTCCTTTCCAGGTGTTTTATACTACTAGGACCATCATCAGTACTGCAGTTCCAGCCACTCTTCCCACAAAAAGTCAGAAAATTGAGCCAATTTCTGTACATTTGCACCAGCTAAAAACTCCATCATTAGGTAATAAGGTTCTTCATAACAAAACTTGGTCTTCCTGCAAACAAGAAATGAAAATCTACAAATCCCTGAAAAGTGAATTAAAGTGTAACTTACCATCCAAAACAAAAAAGTGCAAGATAAAGGCCCAAGAGGGTTGCAACAACATGTCTTATAAATGGGCTAGTTTTGCTTGAATGAAGGTACGTTCGAAACCAAACAGCCGCAAGCAAGGCAAACAGTTGGCACACTACAAAGTTGACCTGCATAAAAAAGAAAAGAAAAAAATTCTCACACACTTATGTATCAAAAATTAACAGAAATATCCACACATTATTAGCAACTTGCAGAACCTTTGGCTCTGCCATGGCTCTTACCATAGCATGTCAACCTCAAAGAGCTTCCGTCTCCCAAGAATCCCTCCCCTCCTAAAGCACAAAACATTGCTCCCTGAGCAGTTAAGAAAAGATACATCAAATCTGTAGAGGCAATCTGTGCATGAATCACAAAAAAAATTTTTTACTTATTTTCCTGTAAATTTTCTATATACCAAACCACTCTATCAGCCACAGAATCATTTATGCTCTCCCAGTAATGTGAAGATCTGGGTTGGGTTTTTATTTGTTTTTAAGTGAGCATGACATAGAAATACACATCAGCTACACAAATCACTGGCAGAACACTTCAGTGGCCTGTGCAGAAGCAGGGCTCAACAAAGTGCACTTCAGTGGTATGTAATCAGATAAACAGCTTGGTCGCACACTGGATTTTCTTCTTGTACATTCAAGTAGGATAGTTTCAGAAATTCCTCCTCCCTTCAGGCCATTTATTCTAGAAGATAGGAAATCTCTTGTATGTTAAATATTTAAAGACATTAGGGCACTGAAAGGAAAAGTGGAATTAAAAAAAGCAAACCACTAAGTGAAATGAATCATTCTGACTGTGGCCTGAAATAAATTTAACAGTAAGGGCATGACAGAGAAATAATTTCCTCAGATACAGCAACCACTACCAAAACTGGCTTAAGTTACAAAAAGGTGGATGAATTTCTTTATTTAGAAAAAAACATTTCCCATTTCATGGATTTTTTTTCTTCCATAGAAAATTGCCTAACAATTGTCTGTGTCTAATAGCAGCATCCCAAGACATCACAAGCAACAGCTCGGGGACCGCTCCTTTAGGTCACAATCACTTCAGCACAAGAAACCTGCACATACTGCATGCTTGACTAGTCCTCAGCACAACAGTGTTTTAGGCTGTTTGATACAATTTAGCTGAAATATATGCTTAATCTTAATACCACCAGGTACGATGACAACGCTATTTTTATGTTCATGACAGCAGGCCTAATACTGACGTTCGCAGCAACACAGTGCACACCTCTAGAACTGTAATTCATCTAGCCCATTCTTTCATCATTTTTCAGCCAAGTTTCAGGCAATAACAGGTAAGGGTGAGAGAGTATGAAGACGTGCTTACATTTAAAGTTGAAGCTAAATAAGACCAGCTACCTACAGGACTCTCATCTTTATAACAACTGCATAGATCCCCCAATTGCAAATCCAACAATAGTTCCCTTTTTTTCCAAACCACTCTAAAACCTTCTATAATACTAAGTTACACACACTTTAGGTGCTAGCAGGGAAAGA